>NW_028301547.1:26587500-26675000 GCF_042242905.1 Orbicella faveolata | reverse complement strand
ATGGTACCAGTGACGTTCCAGTTACAAGCGGCTACGTTCAGATGTCCAATGGTTGTATCCAAGGTTCCTATGTTGATATGCCCGTCAGGAGGAACGCAACGAAGATATTTGTGGAGCTCAACCGTGAAGGAAGCTATGCTGGTCTCTCTGAGTTGGAAATATTCATTGAAGGAAGAGAGGTTTGGGAAAGGTTAGTATGACATGTCTTGCTTAAAGGAGCTACCGATCGGGAAAGCTCTTGTTGGTGTGTAAATGAAGTTTGCCGTTGACGTTTGCAATCCGGGCGCAATCCTCCTCTCGCAATCCTTAACTGTCCTCGTTCCTTTTTGTTTTATTTGTACCTTTTTTGTGAGTTGTTTTCTTCATATTTTAGTTAAGCATTATTTGAAGGCAGGAGTCAGCCAATGCATACCATACATCCCAAAATTACTTCATATAACGTGATGCAGCTCTGGTAAATTCACTTACAATGTCTTCTCACAAGAAGTTTCTTATCGTTCAGTGTTATAGCAGGTTTTCCCATTGTTAAAAATCTCTTGTTCGGGCTCTGCAAAGTCTCCAACGATCCCACAAGCTCTCTGCTTCTAAAAGCCATTCAGCAAAGTGCTTTTTGCCTGATACAAAGGCTAAGGAACTACACTAGTGTAAAAGTGTCATATCTATTCTGCGCAAGTAATAAAAGGAAACCCTGTAAGTAATCAGGATAAAACCTCGTTTTGTGAGCGTAGCTTGAACTCATCTACTCGCGCGAGGTACCATTACCAAAAGAAATACATTATCTAGCTTTGAGAGTGGACGCAAAATTCTCATATTTTCCATCATTAAACCCCGTCACTGCCTCATTTGAATACTCTTCCTGCGGGGAATGAAAAGTTAACGCCCCAATGGGTGTTATATGACCCAAGTAAAGCACAATTGCTTCATAAAGTGAAATGAGCAGCGCAAGCGTTTTGTAAAGACTATATCGGTTTTGAAATTCTCTCTCATTTTTTACACAATACTTCTATCCAGGTACAAGCATAGGAGTTATGATGGAGCCAAAACCTGGATAGAGCCAGCGGCTGGCACCAATGTGCACAGATTCAATGAAGTGCACATCCGGGGATCTGCTCAACTCGCTGTAATGCCGCTGAATGGTTTGCGGGCCCCAGTACATTTTCATGCTGACCGACTCTACGGAGATAAGAGTGGATTCCTTCATGTAGGGTACCATCAAAATTTCTCTGTGGCTGTCACCGACCCTGACATTCCGTTTGGTTTGCGCGTTTATGAAAATGGAAGCATGATGTTGCCGAGACGTGCTTTCTTGCAAACAGTCAGCTTCAAATCGTCAGGAAAGGTGTGTATTCTCTCTACTCTCCCAAGTTCTACCCAGACCATAAGTTTCAATGAGACTGGGTAGTACGTAGCATGCCAGAACTTATTAAGGAGCTTAAGCAAACCACGGCGACGACGGCAACGAGAACGTCACCAAACAAAAGGTTTAATGAGCAGAACAATAGCTGTGCATGTGCGTTATAAGTCTTCGTTCATTTTGCTGTCCTCTGCAAAACACCAACTTGAAATGACTAAGTTCTGCGTACTGGCTGAGGAACGCGAATGACGACGGCTAATTTGTCGTGTTTCCGTTTCAAATTGAACGCTGTCTTTGCATATTTAACCAGAGCATATTTTCGGAGCCATTGGCGTACCGAGCAGATCTAGACTGTTGCAAATCTCGCTGTAATAAGAATAATAAGTTATAAATATAAATTCATTTTTTGTTAGGCCTCGTCCTAGGCGTCGCCTTCGTCATTGTTTAAGCTCCCTATTGTTGAAGGCAGCGTGGCCGAGTGTTTTAGGGCGTTGGATTTGAAATTTGGAAGTCCCTGGTTCAAATCCTTCTCGCCATCTGGATTTGTTCTCCATTGCGTTGTGTAAATAGCCAACTGGTCAGCCTCCCACCAGTTGGGATTCTTAATAGTTTACGTTCTGTTTGCAATATTTGGTTATTTATTTACAGTTTTCCTAATTAGCACAACTGTGCTAAATAAATTCGACAGTTATACAAAGTTATTGCATCGTTTCCGTGGACAGCATGCGCAAGATGGCGTTACGTAGTTTGCTTAATTAAGCTGACTTAAGGTGATTTCCAAAATGAATTGTCGAGGCCAGTTAATTCTCGTCTTTCCTGTTATAATAATATTGTTTTTTAAGCAAACCTTATGTCTGATGTACGTTTTTAGTAAAGACTGGTAATTTTATACGTGGAAACAACTCCTTGATTTGTGACCAGGGATGGGCGCAGTAGTGAGAGCGCTCGCCTCACACCAATTAATATTGTAGCCCGGTTTCGATTCGGGCCCGTTGTCATATGTGGGTTGAGTTTGTTGTTAGTTCTCGCTTGCTCCGAGGGTTTGTTTTTTTGGGTTCTCCGGTTTTCCTCCCTCCACAAAAACCAACATCTCCAAATTCCAATTCGACCAAGATAGGGGACCCGCGTGGAAACCAACTAAGGCTGATATGGCTTCCTCTCTAAAGATGATAATTTACTTTAATATATAAATATATGAGTGCTGTGTTGCTGTAGGAATAAAAGCTTCTGCATTCATGTAAATGATCTAGATCCAGAAGTGCTTGCGCGCGTACCTATCTGTAATTACGTGTGCGGCGTTGTTCTTCGATATAGTAAAGAAGTATTTACTGTTCAACGACAAATACCTGTTATTGCATGTTTCCATATTTCTTGTAGATCTGGGGCGTACAAGACTTGTTTGTGTTCGATCGTGGGTCATTCTACTCCGACTCAAACTCCAGCCTTGGCAGGGACACCTCTCCCGGAGAGTACTCAGTCCAGTCCCTTCACGTTCAGGACAGAGGAGTGTTTGAACTGAATTCCTTTGACAAGAAATTGACCAGCCAGTTGTCTCTCACAAACTTGACGGTAAAGAAAATCATGCTCCTTTATATTTTATCTCTCAGTTACTACGCGCTCTGATTGGTCAATTTAGCGGGCCTTATTCTACTGTACGGCCCGCTAAAATTTAAAGCCGCTTTTGTTGCCAAAATGCTTCGTGATTTATATCGCCAAGTGTTCATAACTTTTACAGCAAGTAAACGTTTCAAACTTTCTTTTACTTTAAATTGTGAATTAAAACGTGCTAACGACTTAATTAACGATTTCAAATTGACTCGTTTTGCTTTCGACATCCGTCAGAAATTTGAACCGTTTTGCGAGAATAGAAATCGTTCCCGAACCCGTCAGACACACAGTAGAGTTATAATAAGTAACTTATTAACCACGTCTTTTCGGTCCGTACTGTAAGTTACGGATCCTCGTTTTTCGCCCTTCGATTTACGGCCCGCGCGCTTCGCCCTTAGGCCTAAGTCGAAGGGGAAAATACTCGGTTCGTAACTTACAGTACAGACCTCGAGCTCGGTTGGTAAGAAGTATATGTAAGTGGATCCTAGTGCTTACGTCCAAAATGGCCTCCGACGTGCTTGATCAAGTCACATGAAAGTTGTATAATTTCAAACCTTCTTAATGTTTTTTCTTACTAGATTTTTGGCGGAGGCCACTTCAAGTCAAACAATAAATTGAACATTGTGGTTAAACATCTGTTAAGAATAAATTCCGGAGGAAGACTGAGTCATAATCACGCTGGGTACATTACTAAGGAGGGAAGGCCTGGAAATGAGTTTGAACCATCTGAAGGAGCAGGCCAGGGAACTGGTAACGTGTATGGAGCGAGTGGTGCTGGCTACGCCGGAACTGGTGGAAGAGGAAGTGGGACGAATCACGTGGGCCAGTTTTACGGAGATTATAGAAAACCTTTTGATTACGGGAGTGCAGGAGGCTTCGGGTTACATTATGGTAATACGATATAAAAAATTCATATGTTTTTAGACCGAGTGGCGATTTTCTAAAATTTACTCCAGGTACCATCCAATTACAGCTGGCATTATTGTGGCCTTGGAATGAGGACCAACTGAAATTCTCCTAATATGAAGCACGTAAAGGTTACGATTATGTCAGATCTGATTACGACAATATCATTGTTCATCTCTAGGTGGCCTGTATTATGGAGATTACAGCACGAGCACAGTGGACCCCTATAAAAACCTCATCACCCGAAGTGGACTGGGAGGACAAGGAGGTGGGGCAATAAAGATTGTGACGCGCCACTTGATTCTTGATGGACACCTGTCAGCAGATGGAGAAGACGGTCCTCCCCCTAGCACGGCTGGAGGAGGCAGCGGAGGAAGCATCTGGATCGACTGTGAAGAGCTGGATGGCTACGGAACGATCAGTGCCAGGGGGGGTGCTGGGTCTCCGCAGGGAGGAGGGGGATCAGGTGGCCGCATTGCTATTTATCACGCTTTCATGCTCAATTTCAACGGCACGCTTTCCGCCAAAGGTGGTGACAGTGTCGTTGAACCAGGTGCTGCTGGAACCGTGTTCCTTGAGACTCGAAACGACAGCATAGTGGAGTACAGAGTTTTGAAGATCAATAACTATGGATTGGCCTACCCTTGGGCTGTTAATAAGTTGCAAGGGAGACTTCGACATCTTATGAAGGGAATCTATAGCGATACAAGATACATTGGAGCTGTCACTTGGCTGCACGAGGCGGACAATTACACCCTCGACGAGTTCCATCTCCATGGAAACTCACACGTGGCTCTGTATGGGAACGCATCACGTGAGAATGTCACCCTGTATGCTCATACTCTCCGTGGCGATCGGAGTGGCGTGCTTCACATTGGTCGCCTTCAGTCTGTAGTGTTTAAATTCGTCGATCTTTATTTTCCGATTAATACACTAGTGTACTTCAACGCGTCTTTAGAGGTTCCGCGGCGGTTATCACTGCGGGAGGTTTACATGGAAATCAATGGAACTCTTGCGGACTCCGATGACTACACCATCGATAGAGATGGGAAGCTGTTTCTATGGTCTGGTGGCAATTCTCTCGGAGAAGAGCTGGGCCACTTCCGGTTCATCAACATGTCAATCAAGTCGCTTGGTCTGCTGCACACCACAAAACTGCCGGGGCATGGTCCTGTGAGTCTGCACATGACACGATTTGTGGTAAACGCTGGCGGGCTGGCCAGTGTCGACGACTTTTTTTTGGACTCAGAGAACGCCACAATCGATGTTGCTGGTAAACTTCATTTTTATTTTTGCTAATATTAAATTAAAGCATGCATACATGTACTTGCTTTTCTATGGTTTTGCGTGTGCCAGGATTTAGGGAGAGTACATAATATTTGTGAACTTACAGCCTAATAAAATGCGAAAACCGTAACTTATTATGGTTTAGCTCGGACGACTTTTCCTGCGCTTTCAACCAAGCGTCATTGATGTGATTGTAGCGTGCTGTGATTGGCGTATTACAATCTTTATGTCGTGATCTGTGACGAACTTCCTTCAGTCTCTCTCAGATTTTGCGCAAACCCTCAAATAGATTGCAGTAGGTGGGACTTCCTTTTTCTTTCCGAAGTCTACCCTGTTTTTTTTTCTGTATTATATTTCGTGCCTTTACCATTTTCTCACAAACTTTGGCCTGGAAAAGGATAATCTTTCATCAAAGTACATTTATTGTCAATCAGATTCAACCTTTGATCCGTAGCCGTGAGCTCAGAATCTCTGACTTCTAAAAACCAGTTAAAGCAAATGTAATTAAGTAGACTGATAATTAGATAGATGTTTATCAGTTGTTTGTAGAAATGTTTTTATATGTCACGAATAGTGAAAAACAAAATTATATCAAGAGAAGTTTAGAAAATATATGCAAAGCAATTAGGAAAATCTCTGTGGTAATCTAAATTATTCGTTCCGCAATCAGGTGAGGTGTCAGCGGACTTCAGAGGACACGGCGCCGAACAAGGACCGGGAGCTGGTCTTCGGCAGACTTCCTACAACACTGGTGCCGGAGGTGGGGGCCACGGGGGTCGAGGTGGACGGGGATCAGCCGGTCTCCAAACCTCTTACTCATACGACTCTATATATGAGCCCACACAGTACGGAAGTGGTGGTGGCAACGGCCTGTACGGCTGGGTTGGAGGACGAGGAGGCGGTCGCATTGTTTTTGAGATCTCGGAAATGCTACGACTCGAGGGACTTGTGCATGCCAATGGTGGGCCTGGAAGTGGAAATTTCAATGGGAGCGGCGGGGGTGCCGGGGGTAGCATTGTTATCCGCGCGTTGAATTTTGACGGTGAAGGCACCGTGTCGGTCAATGGCGGATCGGGCTTTTCGAGCCACGCGCCTCATGCAGGCGGTGGCGCTGGCGGACGCATTGCTGTTTATTACAATGGAAATTACACCTTCATCGGATCCTTCCAGAGCTATGGGGGAACCAGTCAGGCAGAGTGGGGCGGAGCTGGAACTGTGTACGTGGAAAACAATCGAAACGCTAGTCGACCCTACCGCATTCTTCGAATTGACAACAGAGTATCCCTTAATGGACCATCAAGGCTTCAAGAGATACAAGAGCTGAAACTGGCCGGGAACAAAGCTGATTATCCATATTACATGACATCATACCGAGCCCCAAACGGAATTGTTTTAAGCACAACAGGAACACCTTATTGTTATAGAACTGTCTCTCACGACTCTCGACAGTGTGAAACTGGCAACCCGATGCTGACAAATCTGTTTCTGACAACGTCCGATCACTATTACACTCAGGATTCAAACCCCGTTGTGACATATCTCTTTCCGCTGCCGTTGTACTTAGAGTACTTGTTGGTTTATCCTTATTGCCATTCGTGGTTTTGGACTAAATATCACGTACGCATTTACCTCAGTAACGCTGAAGTTGCTGGATCCAGTGACTGGATCAACCCTACATATTGCCTGCAAGGACAGCCGGGCAGAATGGATGTTGGACTGACTGTTGATAAGGTAAGTAATTGATCAAACACGAAAGACCGTGTTTTACCACATTTCCAAACACCAACAAGAGAGTTGAAAATACGACGCGCATCGAAGTATTTTTGACGAACTTTGAGGTGTTTTTAAATGTGGTTAAACACTGTCTTGAGTGTTTGATGTATCTTCTCAATCGAAACTAAAACTAACTACAAAACGGAGAAATAGTATCGCAAAAAATCTCTGCTAATTAAGAACAGATATCCGAACACCGACACGGTCTTTATTTGCTTTGTTCAAACTCGATGAATTATTAATGAGTTTGAGAGGTGACTTTCTTAATATCCGTTAAGGAGCAAGTGTCGCGTAAACTCATTGCAGAGAAGTAACCTAACTCGAAGTTACAAGGAAACTTGTGGACACGCTTATAATTATGTAGCAACCTTTTGGACAGGGTCCTTCCATGCACTTATATAATGGTCAACAAGCGCCTGATGGACATTTTTTGTGAAACGTTGAGTCGTTTTTGGTCATCATGCGTCATCGTATTTTTGGTACGCCTTCGGCGGCACATCAGGCGAGTTTGATGGTTCGTATTTGATGTGCCGCCGAAGCGTACCTTAGTTCGGCCATAAAAACTGCGCTATCAGGTCAGTGATTTGATTTCGCTGGGTATCTTGACAGTAGCCAATGCTAGATTTTAGTCCATTGAAGGATTCCTCCACAACAGGTTACCTCAATAGTCGTGCGGAGAACCTCTGTGTGATTGATTTAAGTGCCTTGCCCGCGAACAGGCTTAGACAGAGGCCTAAGCTTAAACCACTGGCTTGAATTACCGCTATGAATTACGGGGGGAGGTGGATATTAATGAAATTCTTCATTATATCATTATTTCTCGTTATTTTCTTCAAATCCACCAATCCCCCATTCCTTTCTTCTCCATGATAGTGATCTTAAAAATCATCCAAGAATTCCTTGTAGCCTTTCACTTCAAACCTTTATTGTACTTTTAAATTTATAAATTATCGAGCAGAAGACGAGAGAATACCGCTTAAACTTATGTAAAACGTGGCGTTCAGGTGTACTTTTTGGTTTGTTATTATCTCTTTTGTTTTTTTCTTCCTAAGTAAACTAATATTTTCGGGTTTCCTTTAATTTAAAGGTAATTTTGTGCGTGGCCAAAATGACTCAAAATACCGTGATTGAGCTCCTTCAAGCCATCGCACCGTCCTTCGAACTAACTTGTCTCCATGTATTAACATGTCTCCGTTTGATTTCCAGGTTGTTCTGAGTCTCCAGAAAACCAGGACGAATTCTTCTCTTAGTCTCGTGAGGTTCTTCGTTCGAGAAAATCCTTCGACCACACACCAAACGCCACATTACACTAGCCCCAGTACCTCGTGGATCATAAGTGAGGACGAACAGACCAAAGAACATGACTTCAATGAGGTATATATTCTTAGTATTCCTTGGATTGATATCAAAGTTAACGCCATCTTTTAGGTGAACCTTGTGTTGGGTACCGCCACACATGTGCGCCACGACAGACCACTGACTATGGTACTGACCTAAGAAACACTTGCGTTCTTCTTGTTAACATGCAGTTAACTGCATTGAAATGTTTTACTTAAATGTAAATGAGTTCCAATCCCTGGGTAATAAGTTTAAAAAGGTATGTACTTACGACTGCATCTGTATAGTTTTTGAAGTCGCATGTCGCATTGCATTGCCATTATGTGTCGAAGTATCTTCTCGCGTGACAAAACTTCTTTTTAACACTCTGGCCAGGTTGCTCGAGAACCAGTTGACACTAATGTTTGATTAAACCGACTATTATTTCATCCGTTGTTGCCGTAATTTCCCTCTATGCCTATGCTCGTTTCTCACTAGTTAGTTTTTTGGTAATGTGTTTTTGTCCATTGTCTCTGTTAAGCTGCAAATTATGGGCCAAGGAAGCCTGTCGATATCTGGGAATAACGTGAAAATGAGCGTGGACAAAATTGTTGGCGACAGCAGTGGTATCCTAACCGTGCGCCCCACCCAGATCGTCCATATGAGGGGCTCGGAGGGACACCTTCCATTCTCGCTCCTGTCACAAAAAGGTTCCAATGTGACCTTTCCCAGCAGTATGAACTGTCGTGGAGTTGAGGTTGCGATGCGAGGTGTGATGGGAGAAATGACGAATCTTACTGTTGGACCGCAATGTCGGTTTATTCTTGAGAACTCCACTGAAACGGAATTCGCCTTAGATCACGTGGTTGTGCAGACGGACGGTTACATGGCGGCTACCAGAGAAGACAGACAAGATGTGCGGATGATTGGAAAAACGTTTGACATTAGAGGGGGAGCTAAGGTCAGTAGATTGTGCATTGAATAGAACATTTAACAGTTGTCTGTTCAGTGACCTGAGGCCCGTTTCTCGAAGGTCCCGAAAAGTTTTCGCACCCGGAAAGGCGTAGCAAAACCTGAAACCTTATGATTACAGAGCTGTTTTATTCACGTATTATTAATATGAACAGAGGTTCTCTTCATACGAGGAGTTTCGGGCGTGTATACCTCTCGGTTTTTAGATAGAGATTATCCAGAATGGGCTTTGCGGACCCGAAAAGTTTCCGCCACTTTCGAGAAACGGGCTCCTGGCCTTTGAATGACAGCGAGGCTGCAGGTGCCCTTGTTTCGATAAAGACCTCACTGCTTTTGTTGTGTAAATCAAGTTGTTCTAATGCTAATAAGTTGGCATTTAAATGGAAAAGTAGACAGGTCTGTATCAAAGCAAGGTCACCTCCAGCCTCGCTTGCCTCCGTAAAATGGCCTGTTGTCTTGTTTGACGAATTCATCTCTGTAGATCTTACTGTTTCTGATGAGCATACTGTCGAAAGATGCCTATTGCCTCTGTATTTAAAGGTCTTCGTCCGAAACCATTCATATGAGAACATGTTTCATTTGAACGTCTGTCTTCATTCAAATCACACTCGTTTTTGTTTGCACGAGGATCCCTTCTGAAACAGATGCAAAAGACCACGTAATGGATTTCGAGTCATTATTCAATTTCCCTGATAATTCAGAGCCATCTGACAATTTGGAATAGAAAATAAACAAGGCGACACCGAGGATTGAAACAGCTAATGTATAAACAGACCAGAACAATGAGTGTATGAACAGATCAGAACATCTAATGTATAAAACACCTTAGACATTGTTATAGCTTTAATGAACTAGTTAGCTTGTACAAATTACCTGATTTCCACATTGGTTTACCGTCTATAATTGTCAATCTCAGAGAACACATTTTTAATGCTCTTCACACTCACTTCGTGTGGAGGCGCGGTAGCCTCATGGTTCAAACGCTTCACGTAACTGAATATGCCCCAGCTAAAACTGGGGAATCTCCGAGTGATATTCCCCACTTTCAAAACTGACCGTGTTGCGAAAACGTTTTGAAGGATAATTGACACAATAGCCTCCATTTAGCGCAAAAATATGCTCGGATAAATATTTGTTCTTGGACATCATCTGTTTCTCAAAGCTTAAATTTTTCCTCAAGATATTCTCTCGGAAAACTGCTCGCTTCTCAGAACAGATAATTGTAATGTCCAGGGACAAATATCCGAGCATATTATATTTTCGCGCTAAATGGCATGGGGGCTATCGTTTATATACCATTACATTTTTATACGCATCATTAGCCTTGATACATAAGCTATTAGTATGAAATAGAGTCGAAATATTGAAACTTTCCTCATTGCAAGAACTTGGTTTAACAATGATAACAATCCTCCTTTTCGTCTAGTTTATTTTCAAAGTCGTGCGTGTACTCCACGCCATGGGTAACAAGTATGCTTTGCTCCAAACATAATTGTACTTTCCATTTTATTGTTGACTTGTAGTGGTCCTAGCATGCGCAGTTAAACGTATCTGCTGTGGAGAACCTAAGAACGATTAACTGGTCGTTTTGAAGAGGTGGTCGAAGGTCTTAGGTTTCCGGAAGAAAAGGTGCACACGGGCTTGGGACGAAAACTCCAAGTCGTTATTAGACGTTTTACCAAGACTGAAGAGTTGTGCGTATTAATCTATTCTATTTTGATTTTTCTCAGATGGAGGCAAATAGTCTCACTTTAGACTACGTGAACATCACTGTGGAACCCTTCGCTTACCTCTCAGGTGATAGCCTTGTTGATGAAATTCCCGGATTACGTTACTATGGAGACGGGTGGGGTGGTGTCTCCGGCTCCTCTGGTGCAGGGCATGGCGGTCACGGAGGGCTGGGTAAAGGCCAGTCAAAGGTCGGTGTCTCATACGGGAAGTACAGAAGATCCACGACATTTGGAAGTACGGGCGGAGCCGAGGTTTTTCCGTTCACAGGCGGATTAGGTGGAGGCCGGTTTAAAATCATTGCTCACGATACGTTAGTAGTTGATGGAGTATTATCCTCTAAAGGGGGAGCTGCACGGGCTTCTCGCAGCGGCGGTGGAAGTGGAGGGAGTATTCTAGCGTACACATCAAGATTACATGGCGACGGAGAATTTGACGTCTCCGGTGGCGACGGGGACAGCTCAACCGGGTATTACGGAGGTGGAGGTGGGGGTGGTCGTGTTTGCTTGTACTATCGCGAGAACCACTTCCTGGGTCGGTTTCTCGGTGCAGGGGGCACCAGTCCGTACGAACCCGGTGGTCCAGGTACAGTGTTTCTAGAGAATGTGCCCGGAATGAACGCTACCTATGGGCACGACCGTATCGACGAAGCAGCACACGCGGAAAGAATAATTCTGGATGAAGACGTTATCAACGGGACACGGTGGACTCGAAACAGAACTTTGTACCTAAACGGGCTGGGTCGAAAACCTTTAATTCCCGACGCCAATCTTGGCGCAAGCTACAGTGACTTCAGTCACAGTGGATCAAGCAGGGCGTGGCTCACATTGGATGATAAGGATCTGGAAACAAACGGAACTGATGTTGAACTGGACGAGTTGCAACTTTACGGTGGAGCGCAGCTAGCCATCATAAATCCGACAAGCACCAAAGCGCATATCTCAATCGTGATTGGTCAAATGGAAGGAGATAGAACCGGGAGAATCCATTTGGGCTACAACCAGACTTTCCTCTCCCTCCAGTCGTACCTCCCCATGGACATGATCATTTACCAGGGGGGATTAACAACAATGCAGGGAGAACTGCTTGTTGCCGGGGTTACGGTCGAGGTTGATGGTGTTTTGAGAAGATGCCAGAACATTACAGTAGTTGATGATGGTCTTATTCGAATGAAGGAGATGTATGATACAGAGGGAAAGCCGACCAAGGTAAGTGAAATGAGTAGCCCTTGATGCCGTTACAATGATCCTTCACATAACAACTTCCTCAAGATTTATCAGGCTTCTAAGAAGTTTTTTTTTGGCTTTTGGCAACAAAAATGCTTGCGAACTGATTGTAAACGAGTTAAAAGGTTACAAAGGTTTGAGAAAGTGATTCAATTACACCAACAGGCCGACATCAGTATGTCAATACCTTTACTAATTGAATTAGAAGTTGATTTTACATAAAAAACAGTTTCCTCTGATTGGTTAGTTCATGAGTCCAACAACTATAAATCTTGAGTAGAAAGTATGTATTAAAATCGCCAAAGTCTGCTCGTGTTAATTGGGTGGTCGCTATAAAGGGGTTCCTAAATAAGAACCGAACTGACCGTGCTTATTTGAGGTGTTAGGGAAATGTTGTACTGCACAGTGAAGCGTATTTAGTTATCTACTTCGGTTACAGACCAATAGCAATATACACTGTTACTAACATGTGATTTATCGTTCATTTCTAGACCTTTTATTTCGAGTCAATCAGCGTTCGAAACAAGGGCACCATGACGGTGACCAATCAGGAAAGAGTTCGTGAATTCCGTGGGACATCTATGCATGTGTTCGGCGGAGGAACGTTTACAGCAGTTAATCTTCATGTGCACGTCCTGAATTTTACCATCGATGCTTTAGCTACCGTCCATGCAACTTTAAAGGGACAGAGCTTTGTTTACGATGGTATGTTTACTTCGGTCTAGTAATCTGGTATTGTATCGAAATGTATTATGTTGCCTTTATATGAAAAGCTCTCTTTAGCGGGTAATCTTTCACCTCTTGACCCTAACCAAGCTCGTACTCTTTTCGTGTCCTGTTTTCCTGTCGTGACTTAATGACGAAGCGCGCGAAGTCTAAAAATAAAGTGTAAATTATTGGAACCTCGTGAGAGTCAGACATCATAAGAGTGTTCTGAGAGAAATAGGAGGAAAATGAACGCCAAATTTTCATTTTAAAAATTGTTTTAGGAACACTTGTTTACGCGCTTGGAAGAGCTTCAAATCTTCCACCATTCCGTTTTGTTTGTCTGAGTTTGTCTGAGTTATAACGTCATTCGCGCGCTTGGCTATTATTGTAGGAAATGCTCTTTTGAGAAAACGTTCTAACATATAGTTGACGACTTCGCCAAAATCGCTGTAGATAGCAAGTGAACAGAGATAATTTCTGATAAACGTGTCATAAAAGTCATAATTCTCAGCGACCAGGGAGGGGTGGTAGGGTTACTTCTGATGAACTAGTTGCCTCAAGCCACAGCAAAAAAAAAAGAGCTAAGTGTTACTTACGGGCTAGCGGCTCATCTTTGGCAACTTTGCTATCTTTCTAATTATTTTGATTGTCGCGATTGACTTTACAGGTAAGGGTCCTGGTGCAAACTCTCCGTCCCCAGGCTTTGCCGGAGGATCAGGTGGAGGTCACGGGGGACTGGGCGGACGTGCTGCGAGTCAAGTGACCACGGGAGCTTCATATGGGTCACTAAAACAACCCAATGACTTTGGTGAGTTTGAGTGATGTTTCACATGAGCTTAGTTGCTTAACTTTAGGGTTGTCCAGATTTCTGTTAAGCGTGTTAGCGACGTGTCGATGATTTTCTTTATTCTTGGTTCCTCCGCTTGAAATATATCACTTTTGTAAGAAGGAAGTAGATCTTTCCTATTCTTGGCCAAGTGACTGCAATCAATGTCCCTTTTACGTCCAAACGATTGATGTTATTCTCTTCGAGTCATTTTCAAACAACATTCGAAGATCATAATTTAAATTACACGAGGTTTCCCGCCTTTGTCGCCATTACACGTCTTCTCGCACTAACCGCCGGCTACGTTCATTTCCTTACTTACCGCGTTTGTTTTCCGATAGTTTTATATTTTCTTGCGCTTGCCACTGGTTTACTTATTTTCTTGCCCGTGCCGCCGGTTCCATATTTTCCCGTGCTTGCCGCTGGTTACCAGATTTCCCGTGCTTGCCGCCTGTCATCCATTTTCCTGCGCTTATCGGCGGGTATATGTTGTTACGTCAAGCTCTGATTGGCTTATGGCACCATTAGTGTCGTTATGATTGTGATAACCTTCGTGTGGGTATCATGAAAATCGTTAATTAATCGAGTAAACTGATTAATGGTGATGTTTGATCAACAGGCAGCAGTGGTGGCAAGGGAAGCGGTGGTGGGCACGGAGGCCGAGGTGGTGGTATTTTATTCCTCAACATCAGCGACACATTGGACATAGAGGGAACGCTGAGTGCTGATGGCGACAACTATGTTGGTTCATACGCTGGGGGAGGTAGTGGTGGAAGTATTCTTATTAGAACTGTTACATTGGAAGGAAGTGGGACTGTGCAGGTTAGTTCAATTAGCTGCTCAAACCTGAGCAAGCCTGAGCAAGTCACTTGCAATTGGAAGCAATGTTGTGCATAATTAGTGGCGCCACTTAATTATATCCTCGACTGCAAACTTAACCGGTTTTTGTTCTAAGTTATCACAGGCTGTGTAAATGAAATATTTATGTGGCCGGGCGTGTTTACAATACGGAAACTGAGAAGGCTTTTGTAACATGAAAAATTGTTTTGGTTGTTTCTGTTACGTTGAATCATCTAAACCTTATAACGATTAAATCTGTTGTCAGTGTCTTGGACTCGAAATACCTGACGTCTGGCTCTGGTCACCTGACCCCTAGCAGTTTGTCGTTTACGGTGAGCGGTGATCTCAAGTATCTAATTGTAATATAGCGTTGGTGCCTTACGACTACATTTTAAAAAAAGTGATAAGAACGAGCGGAGTGTGACGGCTCTCTATGAAAGATAAGATTAAATCATATGACCATAGAAAATTTGTCTGAAAAGTATTGTGGGAAAAGTGAGCTTTGTTTTATTCATGTCTCGTAGAATGGTTCTCAACTGGGTGTCGTAAAACCAAACCCAAACTAATTACTAACCTACTCAGCCAGTCTCAGACCGTATTTAAAACAAAACCAAAACCAAAGTAATTGTCCGATTACTTTCGACACTCAATTGAAAACCGCTCTATTGTATGTTATTGTGTGCACGTCTTATTTTCACATTAGATGTGTCCATGGTAGCGGTCTGTTTTTGTGTACACTAAAGTGCTGTTTGTTTTTGTACTGCAGGCAAATGGTGGCAGTGGATATAGAGACCCATCTAGAGGAGGGGGAGGTGGCGCTGGTGGCAGAGTCGCCTTGTACTACCAGGGAGGATTCTTTGATGGCTTCTTAGAAGCTGCTGGCGGGATTGGTGACGTAGAGAATGGTGCAGCTGGAACTGTGTACGTGGAAAAAGCAAGGAATAATTCTGACCGTCCATATCGAACACTGAAGGTGGATAACAAGGGTCGATCACCGCTCACTGAACGAATCAATCAGGTACACAACGATTTTTAGTATTATTTTAGAAGAGCTCACTCACGTTTTTGTTTAGTTATTTTGGCCACGTATAAAATTACCTTTAAATTAAATGAAACCTGAAAAGAGTAGTTCACTAAGGATAGAAAAACACCAAAGAGATAATAATAAACCATGAAGAAACAAGGAGGGTTAAGGATGGAGAAGATTAACACGAATTACAAACGAGTATCTTGAAAAATTCAGGCTAAATTTTTTAAGATGTACGTATGCTTCTTTAAGTGCGTTATTACTTTTTCCACACATCAGCTTGAGAACTTGGCAGGTATTCTGTAAAAGATATCGTCGCGTTCACGCAATGGTTTAACTCGCCATGTTCGTGTTGACTTCTAAGAGAGTAATTTTGGTTTTGTGTTGTTGATCATGTCGATGATAGGGTTGGCGTGTAAAGGTGTGGTTAAATTCCTACGGTTTTGGCCCCTACCCTTGGTGAATTAACCGCCGTTTTTGGATAACCAGCGAATAACTTACTCATCGACGTTTCACACGTTCGTCTTACGGAGCAAGCAGAAAATAATGAGCTAAAACACGTTGTCCTTTCTTCAGTGTAAAAGGCTAACGCAATGATTGCCTTAAGGGTAGGCTTCCTTTTCCGTTCTTCCCGTCAAAAGAGCAGGGGGAGGGTAGGAGCGGGGTCACATCTGGTCGGCCCTACAAGATCTTCAAACAACAGGTTGCTTGATGAGCCTAGAGCAAATCTTAAAACGTATGGTGAAAGTGCTTTTTTCGTGGCGGCACCAAGGCTCTGGAACCCACTATCTCTCCAGATCAGACTTTCATCATCAGAGGCAGTTTTTAAGGCTAATCTTAAGACTTATCTTTTTAAACGTGCATTTGATTTGGATTAGGATTTTAATTTTAGGATTTTAAACTTAGGATTTTAATTTTAGAGTATTGTAAAGCGCCATGGACAATTAGTGGAAATTGGCGCTATATAAATGTATATTTATTTGTTTTATTTATTTATTTATTTATTAATTTATCTTCACCGTACTATTAGGGAGAAACGCTAATTAAGCGGCCAAATATTAAGGAGTCTTCATATTGCCTCTTGCAACTCATGATTCTACAACCTGATAGATTTTTTTCTTATACTACAGGTTGAAGAGATAAAACTTTATCCAGGATCTATGTTACATAGCTACTCGACGGTCTACACCAGCATAAGCGGACTGAGGCTTTCATCCAGTGGCGTCACGCAGTCCTACCATGAGGGGTCCAACCCTAACCCTCATTACTACTCCCTGTCACGGTTGTGTGACGGAAATCTTAAGAATGCTTACATAGTGACATCTTCCTACACGAATGTGGTGATCACTGTCAGCCTACCAAGGAACATGTTCATTCATCACATAAGAATTTATCCTGTATGTAGTACATACATGTTATTTTACCGGCCGGAAAGTCCGTATGGAAAAATCTGTACCCGAGATCTTGAGTACGACTCGAGGGCACAGCTTTTCCCATTGTGGACCGACCAAGGTCGGCAAATAACGTGTTTTTTGACTCTGTGTTGACTGTTTATATTTTACGTTGTTTTACGTTTTAACAAAAGGCTTGAAAAGTTTCCAAAGCTGGAAATCTCGGAGCGATCCGTAACCAGGGTCCGGATGGGAAAATCTAGACCGCAGGAGCGCGGGCGATTAGCTTATCAGATTCAAGGATTTTGGATTCCGGGCCGCTGAGAAGCTGGAGAAAAAATAAACACTCCTCTGTCCTTAGCAATTTTGTTTACCTCTTAAGGCTTTTCGCGTTATATTGCTCTCTGTTATTTGCTTTTATTCCTTAACTTCTACGTTTGATTGACAATATAATTTCAGACATCATCAAACCATTGTTTAGAAAGTAAAGGAGATATTTTGTTGATATGTAGAGAAAATATTTGACAATCAGTCAAGGAAGTTGCGCTACCTTTTTACAACGAGCATTTTTCTGTTAATAAGAAAGCCGAGGCTAAGAAAGAACTAGCTAAAACATGCCCAAGGTAGAAACTTAGTTCTCATTTATTCAGAAAATAATTTAAGTTATGAACAGCGTTTGTAGCTTGATTACCTTGGGAGTGCACATTCTTGTAAAAGTTAAAATCGTTTCAGAGTATCTACTACGACACTATTTTACTTCCAACGTAGTAGAAGAGACATTTACGAAGTTAGTCGCCAAAAAATTAACAACATTGAGCCTTACTCCCTTCCCCCTCAGAAAGATAATTGTTATAGTACATTTAAGAGTTCAGTATCTGACTGAAGGATATACAGTCCCGTTGAGACGGACTTGCTTTATTTGTTTCCTTTCAGTATTGCCATCAAGACTACCGCGTCAGTTTCCAGCTGACTGCAAAGCACGCTACCCTGGGAACCAAAGGTCCCAGATCATTTGCAGGCTGTTATGATACTTCTGTTTACAATGATGTATTCATTGAAGACACCATTTCGGAGTTTACATTAACCTTGACGCGGCTTGAATCCCACGTTGCCTTGAGCGAGGTTAAGGTCTTCGTCGGACGCGAAACCTCGTCTTTTCATGCGACCACTCTCGAACAAGACAGCTCGAGGACGTGGCTGGTGTTCAACGATCCCAGACTAACGACATTCGAAGTTGACGAGCTAGATATCCGCGGACACGCTCACCTCGGCGTTCAGAACAAAGCTGGTAGTGTAGAGCTCTTGGTGAATGAGTACAAGGGAGATTTTACTGCTACACTTCAAGTGGGTGGAGCACAGAGTGTCTTTCTGAACGCTAGCGCCAACTCGGTGATTCCTTTCACACTGAGAACGTACCAGGTGAAAGTTTATTTCACGTAACTCGTATGACATTTTCTGTTTGTTTGGTTATTTTAAGCCATATGTGTATTGCTTATTTGGCGCCGGCTTCTTTCAGGTCATCTTATAGGAACTATATCAGATTTCCTGTCTTGCCTAACAAGTACGTTCGCTAGCTTACGAGGAGCATCTCCTGTTTGGGCCGGGGCGCGAGTCGTGAAACATAGGCTATACTTCCCAAGTTCGTGATTTGTAATCCGTCTAAAACATCCTCAATCTTAACCACCTTCATCGTCTTCTTTGGTGCTTTTCCACTGCGTGGAAAACCGTTGTTTTCATGTTTTCTTTGACATTTATAAAAATTAGTGTGTTCATCCCTTATAAACAGCATGTCCCCTTTAGGTCCCCTAAGTTCCCTTCCTCCTCTGGAGTTGAGAGGCGCCTTGACAAAAAAGGTGTCATTTTCAAGTATAAGAAAAGGGACATCAAGTTCTCAGGGCAGAAAGAAAAGTAGAAATCTACTTGACCAGTGGACCAGTAAATTTCATTTTTCACTTGCCCGACCACTTGCCCCCACTTAAATGTTATTTGGCGATGTGGTGGATTCCTAAGTAATCCATGCTTTCAACCTAATGGTTTACTAATCTAGCAGTCTTAAGTTTTGAAACAGCTTCTGATTTGACATTTTTATTCAGACTCACAAGACTACTGAGGCGAATTTCACTTTCCCCACTGGAGCTCACTGGGCCACTGAGCTTCTATTTTCACTTGGGCACGAGCAAAATTAACTTGACCCGGGCAATCGGACCCGGGTTTTTTCCTGCCCTGAGTTCTTATGCGTTATTTGCGTTGTTGTGAATGGAACACCTTCTAAATATATCTATAATTTGCAAACTGGGAGCGGCTCTCTTTTCTGTACGGTTGATTGTAACCAATCGTTTTTCTAATCATTTTAGGGGTCAAAAGTTTTCCTCCCACGTGAAGTGTATCTCCAAAAATCGTCTATTTACGCCGAGTCGGAGCTGGTTGGACTTGCAAACCTCATAATCTCACACGACAGTCGCTTTGATGTCACGCAAGACGCGCAGGTCAACTCTCCCTCGAAAGCAACCGTGCTATTGGATCGTATCACCATCCTAAACGGAGGAAAATTTTACCAGCGGACCACTGAGCCTGCAAAATTAACTGTAAACCTCACAGGGGAGATTATCATCAACGCAGGCGCATCAATGGATGTCAGCCAAGTTCATCTGCAGTCCCATAACATCTTCATTGACATTGGTGGTGTTCTCACGGCTCGAGGCCGAGGATTTGCCTCGATGAGTGGTCTTGGTGCAGGTCGTCAATCTGCTATTGCTTCTGGAGCTGGCCACGGAGGGGCTGGCGGAAGAAGCTCTAATCAGCCGCTGGTTGGCAAGGCGTACGGCTCGTTTGACCTGCCACTCAATTTTGGAAGTGGTGGAGGACGAGGGCATCAGGATTTGGTAAGACTGAGTCTTCAATTCTAGTTGAAATAGAAAGAAAACCACGGGCTTATTATAACCACTGTTCTTTCGACGTTTGTTGTTGCATCATGACATCCATGTTGAACAGGCCATTTCCGTGTTGGCTTTTGCCTCTGTGTCAAAACGAGTCTGTGCGAAACCATTCATAAGAAAATGTGTTCCGTCTACAGGTTCATTTCCATGTAAATCAAACTCATTATCATATGAAAGGTTTTGCACGAAGACTCGTTTTGAAACAGAGGCACAGGGTAACTCGGATATGGCTTATTTACTGACTTCCAATCTGAAGAATAAATTGATTAAATAAAACTCTGATTGGTAAAAACATTTAGGAGCAGATCCAAACCTACTTATCATGACTTGGTAAAACGTTTCTAGATAACACCGGATGTTTTGAGCGTTAACATGTTCTAACACGTGCTTCTGTAACAAAATCAGGGCTAACGCGTGGAAACTTAGCTCACCACTATTTGTGATACATCTCTACTATAGTACACGTGCATACCCTATAGTTAGTCTGGAAATCTCCTTGATTTTCGAGATTCGTTGTTTCATTGTTTTTGTGTCATTAGCCCGGCAGTTCAGGAGGTGGAGCCATCAAACTCAGTGCCTCACACATTGCTCAAGTTGATGGGCTCCTTGACGTGTCAGCAGAGAGAGCTGTCAATCCAGGCACCGGTGGAGGAAGTGGTGGCAGCGTCCTTATCCAGTCAACACTGTTTCTTGGTAAAGGCAAGATAATGGCAGATGGTGGTGAGGTTGCCCCTGCGTCGTTTGGAGATGCTGGTGGAGGGGCTGGTGGCCGCATTGCTGTGCATTACGAGAGTACAAGATTCGGGGGCGCGTTCTCAGCTCACGGTGGAGCGAGCCGGAGTGAAGCTGGGGGTCCTGGAACGGTTTTCCTGGCTAAAAACTCGACACACAAGACCATGATTATCGACAACAATGGCTATCGAGCAACCAAGCCGTATATATCGGATTACAGAGATATATCCAACGATGGTGGAAGAGCCTGGCTCCTTGCGGGTTTCATGGGCGAGTTTACTATCAATCTGTTACAGTTGCGCGGTGGAAGTCATTTTGCTATCTATCATCTCAATAACTTTGCGTTTACACTTAATGTAGAGCGACTTGAAGGTGACCTTGGCGGTATGATCCACGTGTCAGGGAGAGACAGGGTGTACATCAACTACGCTCCCAGGCTTTTCCCGTCAGGTTTCCACGTGTACAAGGGAGGATTTATTCATCTGCCTCGTGACGTTCTACTTAAAGACTTGTTTTATCCCAGGATTTCACTGGAAGGAATGATTAGCGGCATGGATAACTTGACGATCGGTGGAGGTGCAGAATTTGTAGTAACTGCTCAGGTACTTGAACATTCAACGACTTAAAAAGTGTTAAAAACGTGGACGTTAAATCTCAAAATTAATTCCTAGACCCTATCTAGTCAGTCAGTCAGTCAGTCAGTCCGTCCGTCCGTCCGTCCGTCCATCAGTCAGTCAGTCAGTCAGTCAGTCCGTCCGTCCGTCCGTCCATCAGTCAGTCAGTCAGTCAGTGAGCCAGTCAGACCATTTTGTTTTTCTTGCTACACTTTGATAGTTAATGCCATGATCTTCCCACCATTTTTAGGGTCATACAGAGGGCTTCAGTAAGAAGACCATCCACTTAAACTCCATGACCGTCATGAATGGCGCGAAGCTCACAGCCGCTGACACTGTCATAGACTCACCTACAGTCAACCTGTTGCTGAATGAGAGCTTGAGAGTGATGGCAGGGGGCCTGATACAAGGGAAATGGATTAACATCAGTGCTGGTGATATTGAGGTGGAGGCCTCTGGTAATATTAATGCAGAGAAACGAGGCTATGCGGCGAGAAGCGGACCCGGATTATCATCAGGTAGATCAACTGCTGTTGTTTATGTTTATTATATGTTCGCCATTTGCATATAGCGTGAAAATACTATGGCGCTTCTCACTGCTGCCCTTCTGTATCTACAGGATAATTTGCCTTTCGTTTCGTCTACTTTTCCATCAGAATTCATCTCTGTCAGAAAACGAGCGGTTCAGAACGGAAAGTGCGAAGTTATCAAGCTTCACGTAATGGCAGCAATACGGCTAATGTCTATGAGGCTGCGTAATAATAAATAGGTGAACGACAAAAACATCGTGTTCATGAAAAATAGTGATTTGGATATATTCAGTAAGTTATCCATGCACCTTGTTGCCCATCTGGACGGTCTGTTGGGAACGAATATGTTTATCTAGGTTATCCTCTTATCTAGAAGAGGAGAATGTTAATTAAATAAGCGATACATCTGGTTGAACTAGCGACAGATATTTCCATACCGTGGACGAGAAAGTCCATTCCTGTCCGCAGTGTTCCGTAGCGCGGTTTTCAGGAAGACCTTTGATTCAGACCTTCTTGCAACCCGATATCATTGTTCCTAAGCCATTATTATCCTCTTTACCATCGGTCGAGTCTTCTTGATGCTTATTCCTTACCGTTTCGAACTCTTTAAAGGTGTGTTTTGATTGTAAGGACGGAATTTTACCGTCTAGTAGAAAACCACGATATCGACGCCATGTTTGTTTTGGATGCTGCGATCAAAACCTAACGCTCTACTACCCCCTAGAATGTGCAAATGTCGAACAGAATAAGTACCAAAAACTTCTCTAGGGAGTGGAAAAAAGGCAATTTCTTAGTATTTTCAAAAGGCCACTTGCCTCAACTACCCTATGAGGGAGTTCACATGCTCCGTCATCCACCCCTACACGAAGGTTTCTGTTATGGTATGTCGTCATATTGTGTCCAAGTGGGAAAAATATTGACATCTGAAGGCCATGTTTTCGATCAGGAACTAGCATTTCGTTCACTTGAAGAACCTTTCCCAATATTCTAAACCCAATAGTGCTTTGTCCTTCGGACGTTGCGTTAATAAGGTGCATTTCTGGTTTCTTTCATTCATATTTAATTTATTTTCGTTGTTAGCCCGGTGGTTCTTGAAGTCATTCAGTTACTCCTTCACTCACTCGCGCTTATTAATTCATTTATTATTTGGTCGAGACTAATATTTCATATATTATGATTGGCTGAGAGCAGACCAATTCATCGTTAATTTTTCTCTTACATACACTTCTTTGATACCCGTTAGGCTCTGCTGGCCCTGGTCACGGAGGCCGCGGAGGGTTGGGTGGCTTGGGTTCATCCCCAGGCCACTCCTATGGCTCCCTTTATGAACCTCTCTCCCATGGAAGTGGAAGCACGTTGGCAGCTGGGGGCGGGGTAATCAGACTAGCGGCAAGGGGATCTGTTACTATAGATGGCTTAGTTGGTGCAAATGCTGAAGATGGGCACAACGAAACTACCGGAGGCGCTAGCGGAGGTAGTATTTGGATATCGTCTAAGAGCTTCAAAGGAAATGGAGTTATCAGAGTCTCTGGTGGAAGCGGACTGTTCTCAAGCAGTGGCGGAGGGGGTGGTGGACGAATATCAGTTGATTTTGACAACCGTACTTTCAGTGGCAACATAGAGGCCTTTGGCGGAGCAGGTAACAAAGAAGCAGGAGGTGCCGGAACAATATATCTCCATAACAAGTTCCGAAACTACGAGCAACTTATAGTGGACAACAACAACATAGGTTCTCCTTTGACAGATGACATCGTAGACGTCGATCATGATGGAGGTCGGACATGGCTGACACCAGAACCCAACACAACAGCACTGTCATTTGATGAGGTTGATATTCGTGGCCAATCGCAGCTAGCCGTGCTTACAACTCCACCTGGCTCGCCTGTTCGGTGGGACATCAGAGGTATTCGTGGTGACCGGTCGGGAATTGTGCACGTCAGATCCAATCAAGAGTTGCAGATGACGCTATCGGACAACCAGGGACAACAGCCCGAGCTGCTGTGGGGTGTCAACGTGTATCCAAGAGGTGATCTCAAGTTGCCTCATAAGCTGGTTGTGGATGGGATAAAGATGATCGTGGCAGGAAGTTTGAGCGGCGCTCAAAGTGTGACAGTGGGAAATAAAGGAAAACTAATTCTCAGGTAAGCGGTAAAGAAACTGCTTTTGCCCTTTTAAGGTAGTATTGTGTGATTACAAACCCGAACACTCAATCAACCTCATTTCAGTGGCAACATACATAAACTTCTAAACGAAGTTATTTTGGGGTACTCGTCGTTGAGCTAAGCAGCACAGCATACCTTGAGCTAAGCCCCTGCATCGATAAAAGTTTGAAAATGTTTTCCATCAATAATTACCTTTACTCTTCTGTTCCGTCTTGGATAGGGTATGCTGGTAATGCCGTCATTTCACACCTCAAAAACACCTGTTTCTATCCAGCTTTTTTTAAATGTGCTAAATAGCCTCAATATATCATGCAATTTCATTTTTTAGGCAGCTTATTGCTTCAAATAACCAATCGTCCAGAGACTTATCATTCGACGTGATCGAGATCCAGGGTGGCGGCAGTATCGAAATACAAAGTGATAAAGAAGGCCTCTCAATAACATGCTCAACCTTGTGGATACGCAGTGGTGGAGTTCTTATCGCTGACCGACTTTCGGTTGTAGCCGACACGGTAACAATCGAGCAATCGGGAGTTATTGACCTGGACTATAAGGTAAGATCAGACGTATAATACTGCTAGAAGTGTACATCTCTGGTTTTGGGTCTTGAGTTGTCAGATTCGCGAGTAGGCTATTTATACCAAACCAGTGGGCAATCACGTTAAACTGGAGTTTTGTGAAGGGCAGCGTGAGCTACAAATTATAAATTGAGCAAACAACTGTCAAACTTCTGACGCGTAATACACGTTCGGTATTAACGTAATTTTTAATCGACACTTTTTTAGCTGTTAGTAATATTTGTTAAGCATCTAGTCCTTACATTGTTTTCCAGGCTTTTCCACTTATTTTTCCACTCGTGTTAACACTTAAAACATAATAGTTTAATATGTGATGGATTTTCGGGAATTGACCTAAGATACTCGAGGCCACTTGACGTTGTTAAAGTTCGCAATTGTTATTCATGAATACTTTTCTTTTCAGGCTACAGTAGCAGGGTCAGGTCCTGGAGCTGGATCTTCG
Organism: Orbicella faveolata; assembly: GCF_042242905.1. Classification (NCBI taxonomy): domain Eukaryota; kingdom Metazoa; phylum Cnidaria; class Anthozoa; order Scleractinia; family Merulinidae; genus Orbicella; species Orbicella faveolata. The sequence continues at coordinate 26,650,043 of NW_028301547.1, read as the reverse complement.
CATTATAGTGGATCGTCAGGGGCCGGTCATGGTGGTCGTGGAGGTAGAGGCAAATCTCAAACTCGTACCGGCGCTTTCTATGGAGACTTCTCAAGGCCCCAGGCGTTTGGTAGCTCTGGTGGTGGAGGAAGCGGTAATAGTATAGCAACCGGTGGAGGTGTCATCCATATCACTGCTCAACAGATGCTTCACGATGGACAAATAACAGTTAATGGCAAAGATGCTTTAACTAACTCAGATTACGGTGGAGGAAGCGGAGGCAGCATTTTCATCGAGGCAGGAAGTTTCGACGGATCAGGTGTAATCCAAGCGAATGGAGGTACAGGTGGAGGCGATGCTGGTGGTGGAGGTAGTGGCGGAAGAATTGCTATTCATTACAACTCAACATTCTTCTCCGGAATCATCTCTGCTTACGGAGGGGCCTCAACCATTGAGACAGGAGCGGCTGGAACGATTTACAAGATGGACGAAAGCAAAGGTTATAGTGTCCTTGAAGTTTACAATCAAGGCAGTAAGCCGTCCAAAGAGACAATTGACGACTATTCCCACTTGGCGAGTGACAGCGCGAGGACGTGGTTGACTTTAAGTCATATTGTTGGCTCGCCGGTACCAGCTGCTGTTCAGGACATAGATGTGGGACCCATCATATACGAAGGCCTTACAATTGACGAAGTGAAGTTGGGTGGATCAGCACACCTTGCCGTTGAGCCTGACTCAAGTTTGACTCGTCTGCATACGTTCAGACGGTTTTATGGTACTTTTGAAGGAGACAGTTTTGGCTTCCTCCACGTTGGACCGCGACAGCTTGTAACAATACCGAACACAGACTACTACATTCCAGTTAACTTAAAGGTTTATCAATCAGGCTACATTCAGCTTCCTGACAGGGTCATGCTTCACAAGAACTCGTTGTCTCTAAATGCTGGATATCTCATCGGCGTTAAGGACCTGACAATTTCTCAGTGCAGAGTTACGTTTGGAGCCGGTTCTGGAGCATTTATCACCGGCTCTCTGCAGGCAACGCACTTCAAGTTTCAAACCGTGACGATTATGAGTCAAGGCTTCTTAGACATGGTTGCGACCAACACCAAGTATTCGCTGGAGATGGATTCTCTTGTTATAAACTCAGGAGGGGTCCTCACCGGACGCGATGTCGCAATCGTTGCACAGACTGTGACGGTGGATGAATCGGCACTGATTAACTTGGATGCTAGAGGAGAGAGTTGTCCAGCTACAGACGTTTACTATGCTGGCTCAGGAGGCAGTCATGCTGGTTATGGAGGATTTGGATTTCTTGGAGAGTCCTCAGGGGGCAAGCGGGAAGACCCATTTGGTTCAGTATTTCGTCCTGTGGCATTTGGGAAAGCTGGATATGCCGGTCGATCTTCCTCAAGTTGTACTAGTGGGTTTGGAGGTGGGATTCTAAATCTGACGATCATCGGGACGCTCCAACTTGAAGGACACATCACTTCAAGGTAAGAACTTTTATATGTTACTTTTATATTAGGAATTGTGTTATGACGGAACCAAGTTGTTCTCTGTCGTCTCTTTATTCATGTCTGTTGTTTTCCTACCTCCGTAAGGGATGAATATCATTTATTTTAGAAGTGGTCTTAAATTTAGCATCTCAAAGTATGATTTGGTAGTATGACTTGCTAGCAACATGGTTCACTTTACTATTTGTTTTCTTTGACTAGGGGCGAGAATTCGAAGCATAGTGAAGGTGGTGGCGGTGCAGGTGGCAGTCTGTTTATCAATGCCAGTACTGTGGAAGGAACCGGTTCCTTTGACGTTCATGGCGGTGACGGAGGGTCCAGTTCAGGAGGAGGAAGTGGTGGTATAGTAGCAATTTACTACAAGACATCATCGCTTCAGTTCTCATACAAGGTCCATGGTGGCGGTGGCAAGAACATCGGTGCTTCTGGTTTCCTGTATTTGAAGAAAACAGAGTCGCAAATGGAACATTCGGAACTTATCTTAGAAGGAAGAAGTGTTTTGGCTCTCAAGACGGAAAGCTCACTTATTTGTGATCCAAAGCTTATTGACTTTACTTTTGATGAGATAAGGCTACTTAAATCCAGTACACTTTCAATGATTTCATGCGCGCAGGGAAGTCCTATGACGCTGATTACTAAGAAAATCGTAGGGGACAGAACAGCATGGCTTGTCGTAAAGCCAGGTCACGATGTTTACATTGGCGTTACAGGTGTAGCTCAATCTACTATGGAACTTGATTTTAATGTGGAAATTAAAGATGGCGGAACGCTCTCCGTTCCGTCAAATTTTTTCATTGCCAGTGATACAGAGATAAACCTTAGTGGCAGCCTTGTTGGTGTCTCAGATTTGACGATCACAAATAACGGAAGACTTGTTCTTAAATATCCTGGACATACTGGTTTTAGGATAACACCTCAACAAGGCATGTCTACTGTACAATTTACCTCAGTACGTATCAAAGATGGTGGAAGCATGACTACATCTTCACCAAACAAAGTAAAACTGAAGAGTGATCTTTTGCAGCTTGACTACGGAGCTAATCTTGCATCTGGCATTCCTGTGACTACGGAAGAACGAATACAACATACTAGCGGACCTTCTCTTAACAGGCCAGACTGCCCTCATGGATACGAAGTTGTTGAAGTAGCGTCAAAGACCTTATATAACCCTTGTGGTGTGGGCAAGCACATTTTCAACAAACGAAACGAGTCTTACTTAGTCTTCAAGAACGTGTCAGTGGCTATATCTCCAAACGAAACGATTTACGTTATCATGAATGAGACACGGTACAATGTCACGTATTACATTGCTTGTGATTACGACAATTTCAAACTTCTCGCAGGCCAGTCATGTAGCTTAGCACCAGGGAACTATACATACAACTCTCTGGAGATACAAGGAAGCGCCACAATGTACATTGAGCCGGGAATACAAAGAAATAACATGAGTACACTAACTGTCTCTAAGCTGACCATCTACTCAAGTGGCTCTATTGTTGCTAAGACATCGGACTTTGTTAATGCCATCCTATCAGTTTCAGATAATGGTGGTAGCTATGGTGGGCTAGGTGGTGGTGATACCGACAACAAATCTCTTTACGGCAATGTTTCATTCCCTGATGATTATGGATCTGTTGGTGGAGGAAGCACTCAAAATCGTGGGAGAGGAGGAGGTGTTGTAATCCTTAAGACAAAGGAGCTCGTTAATGATGGACTTGTCGATGCCAGTGGAGGAGATGGATCTTCAGGGGCTGGTGCTGGAAGTGGAGGAAGCATCCAAGTAACAACAAATTTTCTCAAAGGATCTGGTACTTTCAGGGCCCGCGGTGGAAATGCGAACTCCCCAGCTGGAGGAGGAGGTGGAGGAAGAATCGGAATAACAGTTCTTCAAGGGCAAAGTGAATTCCATGGTCTTTACGATGCTACAGGTGGTGATGGACACAAAGGATCTTCAGGAACGGTGTACATTCGAGACCAAAGACTAGAAACCTCTTATGAAACACTCCTTTTCTGGAATAAGGTCGTTGGTTACCCTCCAGCCCGATTGCCAAGTTCGTCATCTTCTTACAAGTACGATGAGTTGCGTTTAGAAAATCATGGCACATTCTTAGCAACAGCGCAGTTGCTAATCATCAAAAGCTTCGTCACCGATGGAACTGGTAAACTAACAGTCTCGAATGGCAGTAGAGTAGATGTTACGAATTTTCCTCAGTCATCGGGAAGATTTGCATGTGATCTTGAGATCCTACCTGGCGGTTCCTTGTATATTTACAGCCAACCAACTTTTGTAGGTCCAGGTTCACCCACGGTAGTAATTGCAGGAACTTTGGACACAAGAGAACCTATACTCGGGGAAGGGAGAGTTCTAAAAGTGGCATCGAGTGGAGAAGTTCGGTCCACCAACTTGAGGCTTCTTAAAGGTTCTATAGTTCAAGTAGACGGTGATGGCATAATTAAGAAGAGTTTTTCGTATTTGCAGTTCCATCTTTCTTCGCTGCGACTTGACACAAATGCACAACTTATCTTTGCTCAAGAAAATGTTACGCTGAAGGTTGACTCATTGCATCTTAGCCAAGGAGTAACTGTTTCGTCAAGTTCCAGTATGAAACGTCTCAATATCACAGCTAATAATATGATCGTAGACAACCTGGCAAGAATTACCACCGATAGCGGGGGCTTCCTTGGCGGTCCAGGTGAAGCTAAAAGCTCCGGTAGTGGTTGTGGTCATGGAGGAGAAGGTGGTGGAATCCAGGGTGGATCATCTTACGGATCTGTATTTGAACCGCGACATTATGGCAGTGGCAACAATGTCCGTGGTGGTGGAATCATTTTCTTAGATATAAAAGAAAAATTGACTTTGTATGGAGGTATCAGTGCTAATGGTGCAAATGATTCAGCTGGAGGTGCCAGTGGAGGCAGCATATTGTTACGGGCAGGAACGTTGTCTGGTCACGGAGAGATTGTGTCAAATGGAGGTAAAGGACTTGGTTCTGCGTCTGGTGGCTCTGGTGGCCGCATCGCTCTCTATATCACGGATAAGACTCCTTTCACAGGTACAGTCACTAGTTATGGCGGATGCGGGGCTACTTGTGGGGCAGCTGGGACGATATTCATCCGTGAGTACGTAGTCGGGCTACCTCTCAACTCGACAATAGTGGACAATGGAAACAGTAAAACGGAAGCTAACACAATTATCATGCATGAACAGAAAATCTCTTACACAATGCGGCTTCTTAAACTCATAAATGGTGCTAGGCTTGAAGTGGCAACAATACCAAATGTGGAGATGAAGATAGCAATTCAGCAACTGGACGGTGATGGAAGCGGACGCCTTCATGTGCATCGCAATCAAACACTTACGCTTGGAGCTGGCAAAGCTGTGACTTCAAGACCATTCATGTTCCCCTGGGCGATGATCGTAGATGAAGGAGCAACGCTTAGTCTGGCACCAGTGCTTTTCATTACGCGAACAGCAGTTTTACCATCCCTTTACTTAGCTGGAAAACTGAACGGTGGACAAGAGGTTAATGTTGGTCAAGATGCTTCTGTGGTTATTGCAAAAACTGGCATTATTGGAACCTTCACTAACACGCCCGGGATATACTCTTTCCGCTCGCTTAAAGTTTCAAGTGGAGGACGCATAACAATCGAGACAGATAAATTTGCAAATGCTCCTGTAGAGGTCAGAGCGATCTCCATTGATGTAGCATTTGGTGGAGTTTTAGAAGGAAGATACCTAAGAGTAATAACACCACTGTTGAACGTTGCTTTTAACGGTGTTGTGCGAGCCGATGGATTAGGTAATCCTCCAGGAGCTGGTTTTGGCGTTGGAAGTTCTTCCTTGTTAACCGGAGGTGGATACGGAGGCTGTGGTGGTGGCAATACCAACGATAGTTGTGTGGTGTATGGATCCCTATATAAAGCAACAGAGTTCGGAAGTGGAGGTGGAACATCGCAAATACCCGATGGTAATCATGGTACTGCAGGTGGTATCATTAATGTGATGGCTTCGCACTTAGTTGTTGATGGTGTCATATCGTCAAATGGTCAAAGCGGAGACAGCACCACAACAGGTGGAGGCAGTGGCGGCAGTGTGGATATCTCCGTCACAGAACAGCTAAGTGGCCGTGGACAAATTAAAGCGGAAGGAGGAGATTGTGTTGGAGAGATAACAGGTGCCGGTGGCGGTGGACGGATCTCTTTACTTATAACGGGTGACGATAAGTTTAGTGGCACTTTTAGTGCACGAGGTGGTAATTCTTCAGCTAAAAGTGGCTCGCCAGGAGCTGTCTATATTGAAGTTGGCAAAACAGTACTTCGTGTCAAAACACTCTTTCTGGATAATAGTGACATCCACTCAACTTCACCACTTCCAGTGTTTCTCAAACAGTCATCTGTCACTTCTTATAATCTTCAAGAACTCCGCTTAAAAGGAAGAGTGATGCTACACGTAGAAAAGAACATGCAAGTTGACAAGCTGGTTGCGGACTCAAACAGTGTTATTTATATCAAAGATAACGTCACGTTTACAGCTGAACCAACTTCTCGGTATTTACAACCGTACTGTAGCTTCATTGTCGAGTCTGATGGAGAAATACGTATACCTGATGAAGTGATGTTTCTTGGAAGTAGCAATGTATTCAAGGGAACCCTGACTGGAATCCTAGACATGATAATCGGAGAGAATAGGAAAGTAACTTTTTCTTCCTCGGCGCGCACGGCTCGTTACATCGATGGACAATATACCTTTATCACAGACCGTGGCGAATACCGATTTTCTTCTCTGAGAGTAAAGAACGGTGCCTTCTTTTCGTTTGAGGAGGCAAGGTTGAAGAAAGTCCCGCTGACTGTGGGAAGACTTGAAGTAAACTTTGGTGCAATAGTTCAAGGCAGCTGGCTCGACATCAAGGCTTCTGACGTCATTATACACCCAGGTGCTACCCTTGATCTATCTGCGCAAGGACGCGAAAACGACAAAGGACCTGGTGCAGGGGGTCGGTATCAGTCCGATGGAACTGGTGCCGGCCACGGTGGTTACGGTGGGTTGCGCCACGGAAATCACGGAACATGGTACGGTTCAGCGTTCAATCCAAACGATACAGGCAGTGGTGGCGGTAGTTCTAGTTATGGTGCCGGAGGAGCCGGTGGTGGTTACCTTCGTTTAACAGTGGTTAGGGTCGTAAAACTCGAGGGAACAATCTCAGTAACTGGAGCAAGTGGAGAAGCCTCGAACAGTGGCGGAGGCAGTGGTGGAAGTGTGTGGATCTCAGCAGATGATATCCTAGGAAACGGGATAATCACTGCGAAAGGCGGTGATTGTAAGGGTACGGGAGGTGGCGGCAGTGGTGGTCGTGTTGGCATCTACTTGCAGAAACCGATGAGTTTTGAAGGCCTCTTACAAGCACAAGGTGGAAGCGGAAAAGAAGCTGGAGCTGCTGGGACGCTATACATTCAAGATAACAACAAACTTTTTCCTCGAAAGCGTCTCTGGATTGATAACCTAGCAACTGCTATCAACAAGGCCCAAACCGTGCTATATGAAGCAGATATTGTTAACTACCTATTTGACGAACTTCGGCTGACAGGAATGTCTCGATTTGAGATATATAATCTGCAAAGGAAGTTTCAGACCATCCAAGTCACCCGATTTGTTTCTGATGGCGTAGGGGAAATTGCCATTAGGAAAAACCAGACCCTTCTGGCAGAGGTTCTTGAGGCAAAAGAGAGCCACTTGACCTTAACGACGAATATCTACGTTGAGGAAGGAGCAAATCTTGTCGTAGCTTCGAATCTCACTGTTGATGGAGCAACCCTTACCCTTGATGGTAAACTATCAAATGTTAGACACCTCGTTGTGGAATCAGGAAGCGCTGTAAAATTTGGAATTACGTCACAGACGACCTTGATGGAAAACAATAATTTTGTCTTCCAGAGTGACCCTGGAACTCAGCAGTTTGCAAGCGTTACCCTTAAAAGCGGGTCCGACTTTGGAGCTCCACTGAATCTTAGGATCAGTGTCGGAACATTGGATATGAAAAGTGGAGTAACACTGCGAGGGAAATTTGTTGACATCAAATCCAAGTCACTGCTTATTGGACGCGGTGCAACCCTAACGACGAACAACAGCATCGAAGCAGTGGAAAGTTTTGGTGGCAGTGGGCGTTCTTCAGCTAACGGTGGTTCTGGTGGTGGACATGGAAGTGCTGGTGGAGTGGGGTATAATGGATTGGCCGGTGGGAGTCCGTACGGTACTCTGTATGAGCCAGATCAGCCAGGTCAACCGGGAGGTAATGGTAGCGTAGGTAACACAGCTGGCAAAGGCGGTGGAGTGATCCGAATTGACACTGATAGTCTGGAAAATGACGGATTCATTACAGCAAACGGTGGATATGCAGTCCAAGGAAGCCAGGCTGGTGGAGGAAGTGGTGGAAGCGTATTTATATCGATAGGCAGCATCTTTTCGGGTACAGGAACAGTTTCAGCTAATGGTGGACGTACAGATGGTGCTGGTGGGTGCGGGGCCGGTGGCCGAGTGGCAATACATCTCAAGTCTAAATATTCATACCGTGGAACATTACAAGCTCTGGGCGGAATCTCAAGTAGCAGTGGAATGTCAGGTGGACCAGGGACGGTCTATATCAGAGACGTCCGATACAAGTTATTCTTTCATCAGCTGCACATCGATAATCAAGATCAAAGCTGGCAAAACTATGTTACACTGAATGAGAGTAAGGTATCTTATGACTTCAATGAGCTTTATGTGTTTCGTAAGGCATCTTTACGTATGATTCAGGATTCAAATTCCACACTAAGCATCGGGAAACTCTTTGGTGATCGATCTGGTCTTCTGCATCTCTATGAAGGTCACAAAGCGATTATAGAGGTGGTGGAGGCACAACTAACCACCACTAAGAGTCCTATAAACTTCAGAATTGACAACGGAGCTGAAGCTGTTATGTCAACGACTGTATACATTGTTGGCGATGGTGCAGTAGCTTTGCAATGTAACGGAACTTTGAATGGTATCCGTAACCTGTATGTCACTCAAAAGCGAGTCGTCAAACTGAACAAAGGCTCGAGAACCTTAAGAGACAATGAATCACCAGGAACCTTTAAGTTTTCCAATGTAAAATTATTCAGTGGTAGTTCAGTCACTATGGAGGACGAAATCGAGATGAAAATAATTGTTGGATTCTTGAACGTAAAGTTCCACGCGGCTCTGGAAGCCCATCATTTAGACATTCTCACTTCTAGTTTGGATGTGGAAACTGGGGGACTGCTCAGCGCAGCTGGTGACAACAAAGCACGGGAAGCTGTTCCTTCTAGGGAAATATCATCGCTTCCACGGGGAGCAGGAGCAGGGCATGCTAGCAGTGGCGGAAGTGGCTATGGAGGAGCTGCTGGAGGCTCCTACTATGGCTCTCTTTACCACCCAAAGGAATCCGGTCGCAGGGGCGGAAACGGAGCAGGTAGTAGTGATGTCGGGGGAAGTGGAGGGGGCTATGTGAAGATAGAAGCCGGCACTTTGCTTATCAATGATGGTACCATTACGGCAGAAGGTGAAAGTGCTAAAGCTGGAAGAGGGGCTGGAGGCGGAAGCGGAGGAAGCCTTCTATTTCAGACAGACAGTTTCATTGGTAAGTTTTGTTCTACAAGCTTAGACATTAAATTAGCCAAAACAGCAGATAATATTTTCCCATAAAATGTTACTAGACCGATTGCAAAAATCGGAGAAAAAACGCTATCAGTACATAATGTAGCAATGCCCCTAATTGATACATTTTTACCTAGGACGATGCAAAATTTTCATTAATTCAGGACACCAAGGAATAACAGAAATCCCAAATATAATAAACAATTGCTATTAAAAACTTTAGAGGATCCGATTAAAAATTGGTTCGGATAATATATATATTTTTCTCCTTAAAGGTTATGGAGCACTGAGCACAACTGGCGGTGATGGAGGAGGAGCCAATGCAGGTGGTGGCTCCGGAGGTAGGATTGCTATCTACTCTATCCAGAATCTTTACAGGGGAACCTACTCAGCAGTTGGTGGAAGTTCTCTTCCAGGCACGTATGGTGGACCCGGTACGGTGTTTTTACACGATATTCGTTCAAAGAGGCCTTTTACTCAGCTGCGAATTGACAACCTAATGCGTTCCGTTCAAGATCCAGTGACAATTGATGAAACAAATATCACTGATCACGATTTCTCGCAAGTTCACTTGTTCAGAAGAGCGGCTCTTAACATGGCTGTTAGAAAAGAAAGAACAGTTCTGAAAATGACGCGACTGTTCGGAGATCGAACAGGCCTACTTCATGCCCGTGCCAACCAAACATTCTACCTGGAAGCGTCTGCCACAGAGCACAGCGTATCCAAACCAGCTGTTAACCTGAGGATAGACAAGGACGCTGAAATGGTCTTTGGTGCGTCGCTGTACGTGATCGGAGATGGAGCAAAGGCAACTGGGCAAATAACTGGGGACTCATCTTTCACAATCGATGGCAGAATGATAGATGTTACTCACTTATTTATCACCAAGCGTTTGAAGTCCAGGTTCTTGTCCCACGCTCATTCAGCCGATTTGCATAATGGCACCCTAGCTGTAAGTGCTATAGGCAGCTTTGTTTTGGCCACGTTTGAGATTCAAGATGGCTCTGAAGTATTCTTTCCTGACGTTCATGGAATGCAGTGTACAGTCGGACTAGTTCACATGAAATACGGATCCGTTATTGTCGCAGACACTTATCGCATTGCCGTTACGTCGCTCCTCCTTGAAACCGGAAGTACAATCACTGCATCTGGAAAAGATCGTCCAGGTCCTTACGAAGCCGCCGTTCTTCCAAGTTCTTGTAGAGGTTCTGGCGGCAGTTATGGAAGTAAAGGAGGAAAAGGTAAGGTATTGTTAGCCTCAATAACAAAATGTGTAGTTTCAAAAATAAGGAATCTTATCGGTTCTATAACCTGTCTCAACCACTCTTTTTAGTGTCATAAATACAGTTGGAGCCCCCTAAAATATTCGAACTCGATTATTTCGAATTCCTCGCTATTTTGAACTTAAAACAACTTCCCTGGGATTTGCCCTTCAGTCATTAACTATCGGCTATTTCGACCTCCCGCTAATTCGAGCTATTTTTCGTTTCCCCAAAGAGTTCGAAATAGCCGGGTTCAACTGCATATTTCAACATCTCTGTTACGAGAACAAAAAGCAGTTTAATGAATCATGAATCGTCCTGAGCATTTGCTACGCAAAGTGATTTCACCATTTCATATACAGTATCTTATTTTCCCTTATGCATTCGAGATAAAGATAAGGATTTTAAAATTAAGTATGCAAATGTAGTTCTACTTTTCAAAATTGTTATTTTTTTTGGCCATTTTGTACTTTTTCCAGGCCACAGTGACATCAACGAGCTTGCTTCACATGGCAGTCTCTTTACACCTGACCACTACGGCACCCCAGGTTGTCCCGGAAACAGTGATGGTGGGAAGGGTGGTGGACTTATATTCATGGATATAGGAGATGAACTGTATGTAGATGGCACCATAGCAAATGAAGGACAAGATGCTAGCGATGGATCGAGTGCCGGTGGTGGCAGCGGGGGTAGTATTTGGATCAAATGCGGAAGATTCAGTGGTCACGGCTTGATTTCTTCAAATGGTGGTGCTGGTGCCGGTCTTAATTCTGGTGGTGGATCTGGTGGACGGATTGCCATTGATACACCAAAGGAAAACAAATATCTAGGTGAGTACACTTCCATTGGTGGGAGATCTGGTGACCCATCAAAAGACACAACTCTGTACGCTGGTGGTCCCGGCACAGTGTTTCTTAAAGATACACGAAATCAATACGCCCACACTCAGCTTCGCCTAGACAACAAAGGTAGAACATGGGATCATTACGTCACGCTCAATGAAAGCTTAAAGGCTTATAGCTTTGATGAGCTCCATCTCGTGCGCAAGGCTGCTATTCACTTGGTTCCCGACGGCAAGCGCTTGAACTTGACTGTGCACAAAGTTGAAGGCGATAGAACAGGATTGATCCATGTCCATGCGAACCAAACACTGAAAGCTGAATTCTTAGACGCTGTGTACACGATCACCAGGACGGCCGCAAACTTCAAGCTTGACAGAGATTCCAACGCCATAATGGCAACCTCAGTTCACGTGGTCGGACGAGGGGACGTGGCGTTCGAATGGAACGGACGTCTAATCAACGTTCAGCACTTTTACATTGCCTACGACAGAACGATCAAAATTGGATTTTATGCTCACACTGCTGGCATCGCGGCAGGAAAATATCGGTTTATTGATGACTTTGGCACGTTCCGTTTCTCCACACTTGAGTTTGGCAGTGGTACCGTTATACCCTATCCACCACCCATGGGAGTTCATTTCATAGTCAGTCTTTTGGTATGTATACATGCATGATAAGTAAATAAGTGAATGAATGATATTGTTGGTTTTGGTATATTGGAGTTACAATCTTGAGTGAAGGTTTAGTCGATACATGCCTAGTGTAAACTGTTGCGCCAGTGACGGCACTTAACGGTAGCTTGCAACACATGCAAATTCTTTACTAATCAGGAGCACTTACAAGCTGAAGCACTTAAGCAAAAAACACTCAGAAAAGGAATTCCACCCAACAGGGCATGGAAATCCTTAGAATAACAGTGGTCCATGGTTGCAAGGTACGGAGAATGGTATCCAAAGGATAAACGACATCTCTATCCGGGCTACAGTGAGAAGAAATCTGTGGACTAGGAGTTCAAAGCAAAAATACCAAAATACGAGAAAACAAACCATTTCCTCCTCCACCACTTGGTACTCTTATTTTTCACGGACAGCCTGAAAACAATAACTAAAAAGTAGTTGGTAATTTTCAGGGCTGTCATGCACGTCCCTTTAGGTTTATTAATGTTTTGTTTTCTTGTGTCCGTGACTGATCGATTTTGCTGAAAATGTTTAACCTGATATCAGTCAGAAACTTGTGGAATTATTACGATATGGAATTGTTACAACCGGCTGTGACAAATGCTTCAGCAACTATGCATCAACACGACTAGTGTGCTGAATTTCTCTTTCGAAATCTGTTGTGGAGTCAGCATGTGATATTAATTGTGCGCCCTTTACAGTTTTTTTCTTTGGCATTTTGGTATGACTTTAAAATGTTTATTTCTTATACGCAGGATATCAAGTTCAGTTCTTACTTCAAAGCTGAATTTTTTACAATTGAAGCCACGGACTTCTACCTTGAACCAAATGCTATACTGGACTGCGCTGGGAGAGGATTCGTGAACAAGACCGTAGGATCTGGACTGGACTCCTCATCAGGAGGGTCCGGAGCTGGACATGGAACTCCCGGGGGAGACGGACAAGATGTTAACGGAGGTGAGGAAGTTGGGTCTGTGTATGAGCCTGTGCTTCCTGGTGCGAGAGGCGGTGCTAGAATTGGAAGTGCAGCTGGCAGCAGAGGAGGAGGTCGTGTGCGTGTGGTAGTTGGATTTGCCTTCAGACTGGATGGCAGTATTACAGTGGATGGAGACAATGCCGTGGAGAATTCAGGTGAGGGATACAAAATGGAATGATATGTGAGAGCATTTAAGAAAACGAAATCGATGATAGTCGCAAACCTATGGTAAGGATGTCACTCTACTTGATACATTCCAATCCTCCCTTCCCTGATTGCAAACTGTAAAATGAATTGGGTGAAAATGTAGGTTAATTTGTATATATCCGAAGAGTCTCAGCCCCATTCATTGGTTATGTTGAAATCTACAGGTAGCGGTGCTGGAAGCGGTGGGAGTGTATGGATAACAACTGGCTATCTTCGTGGCCACGGATCTATATCTGCCCGTGGAGGTGTGGGAAACACTGCCAGCCCTGCTACCGGTGGCAGTGGTTCAGGAGGGCGAATTGCCGTTCACGTAACCATCAAAGATGAGTACAGAGGTGGCTTCTACGCTCTGGGTGGCGTGTCACCTGGGTCTCAACACGGCGGTTCTGGAACTGTGTACATAGAGGAAGTACAAGGAGATCATTTATTCAGAAGATTGTACATTGATAACCAGAATGCAAACCCACCAAAGGTGTTTCTCTTGGACGAGATGAACCCCAAGACCTTAAAGGCGAATGCTACAGAAGAAAATGGTGCTGAGTTTGGCTTCGATGAACTGATGCTCCTAGGAGACGTAAGTAATTTGCTATGATTTTAAGATGTGATATTTTAGAAGATCTTAACTTGACGCTTATCATGCCTTAACAAGCTGGAGTAAAACTCGTGAAAAAAGACTGGCTCTTGTCATTTACAGTACACACGTGCATGAATAACTAACTTATTGGTGTAAACACGACTAGCTGGTTACGTCTTAATGATTTTGTTCCACTTCTCAGTACATAAGGTAGCTTAGTAACATGGTCACACTTACATATGCGCTGTGATACGTTGCTCAGTTCTAGAGAACCTTCTGTTTGAATTTCATTTGCAGGCTGTGCTCCGGATTGCAGACTTAGGATTAAACAAACGACCATCCATTTCTGTTACAACTGTCCTTGGCGATGGTTCATCCTATCTCGACATCATGAAAAATCAAACTTTCTTTATCGAGTACCAGGAATTTACCAGAAGAAGGTCCTTCCCACCAGTGAATTTTAAGGTTGAATACGGTGGCGAACTAATGCTGGTGTCAGATTTCCATGTCTCTGGCAAGAAGAATCCGGCATTTGAGCTTGAAGGGCGGATAACGGGAGTCTCCAACCTGAGTCTTACAGAAGGTCGCGTCCTGCTTGCCGGCGAAAATTTCAGCAGCGCTTTGCTGAAAGACAAAGTGTACATAGAAACACCGATAGAGGGGAAATTAACGTTTGGAGTGTTTAAAATGGAAGCCACGTCGCAACTGCGATTCGACAAGCGCATGAAACTTGATGTCAGCACGCTCTATATGCGTCAGAAAGCTGTCATTTCCGCAGATACAATTGATATGGCGTTAAATGAAGCACACCTGGAGGGCAGCTCCAGGATCACGACATCTGGGAAGGGCCCCAAGGCAGAGCAGGGTCCTGGACCCGGGTCTAGTTTCAACAGTGTAGGATCCGGGGGCGGTCATGGCGGACAAGGTGGCCCAGGTAGCACCATCTCTGGAGGATCTGGGTATGGCTCCTATGTTTACCCAGTCCACCCAGGTAGTGGAGGCGGGGGAAGTAATGGTGGAGCAGGAGGAAGCACAACTAAGGTAAATATCGTTTCCATAGCTTACCAGATGGGTTTATGAACAATGTTCGAATGACGTTGGTTTGGGGCCTGGCTTCTTGTGCTTATCTATTTAAAAAAACAACTGCCTCTGTACGCGGTGTTTCCACGGTATCTGCACTAGGGTTATAGGTTTCAAGGCTCGTAGCCAGTCAGTCACGAACTAGAAAACATGCAGATTTAGGTGAGGTTTTGTATTTCTTCCGGTCTCTTTGACTAGAGAAGAAACTATTCTTGTGAAGTGTTTGCTGAAAACATATTTTGGCAGAGTCGTCACTTGTTATTACAAATGCGAAAGCTGAACGCAGCAAGAGTGACTAACTAAAATTATTCGTTAATTTAACCTCACCTGTACCGAGAGAGTGAGTTTCAGATGTTGTGAGCGGTGTGCAAAACAAAAATACTCTTTTTTGCGAAATCTGACTAGTGGAAACGCTAGCCATCGAGTATTACGCTATAGTGGTCGTGGGGATTCCTTCTTTTATGAACTTAGTGCCTGTTGTACCGTTGCTCTGTTGTGATTTGATGTTGTAAAAGGCTCTTACTAACGTGACAAGCACAGTATAACATGATATACATTCGTAGCCGCGAACTAATTTGTAAGCTGATCGCAAAAGATGGGCTTTCAAGGCAAAGTCATAAATGTATGTGGATTTGAAGAAAGCCACGTCGTGGTGATGATTGATGATGGCACAATGGAACCACAAGGAACAATGGAACCTAAACTTACATTGCTTTTCGTGTCGTAGATTACAGTCGGATATTCCCTTCATTTGGATGGCATCATCGAGAGTGAAGGTGCAAATGGAGCCTCTAACAGTGGAGGTGGCAGTGGAGGTAGTGTCCTGATCAAAACCATCCTTTTCTCTGGACACGGAATGGTGGCCACTGATGGCGGAAATGGGGATGGTAATGGTGGTGGCGGTGCAGGTGGGCGTATCGCAGTGCACGTTGCCTGGTTAAGGGAATACTCAGGCCAATATACGGCTTATGGTGGCACAGGTGAGTAGAATTCTCTAAGTGTTGGTATTACGTAATAGCCATTTCCGACGCACGCTATGATTGGTTGAAAAGCTTTCAACCGATGGCAGGTTGGTCTAAATGGTTTTATGCCATAGAAAATAATTCGGAGATATTGTTTTAGAGATGGTATTAAGATAACTGTTGTTGCTCCCATTTACACTTTTTTATGGCCGCCATTTTTTCTTTGTCTGCTCATTTTATCCAGAAGTGACATATGGGTTGTTTACCATTTACACAGAGAAACCGGTTCGTCAACGGTTTGTGTAAATGGTAAGCAATAATGCCTGATGGTAAGTTCCGTTCGGATTGGCCATTTACCATTTACTCAAAAAAACCCAGTTTACCGAAAGAGACTAGGACGAGTTCACCCTGATCCTAATTCCAAGATGGTGGTGAAGAATTGCAAATGGTAAGCACATTTACTCGGAAATTTTGGTTGGAAATTTTGGACAACCTTTCAACGTGTTCCATTTATTTTGAAAATTTCTCGTTCGGCCAAGCCAAAATTGTTTTGCCATTTACATTTTGACCAAAATTTCCGGAGTTTTGGGTAAATGGTAAACAACCATGGTTTAAGATAAAAAGCTACCGTTTTCATTGGCAATTTAACGCTGTTATAAAACTCTATTTGACCTTGTTCCGATAAACCCTCTTAAAATGTTAAATCATGTTCACGTTTTTATTTCTGCTATTGGAAATAATGCGTTGCCAAGCGTACGGGTAACAAGAGTAAAGGAAAAGATCAACCAGGAAACACCCCATTGTCTACCTGTAAATTCCTACAGATAACTATAAATGACAAGTGAGGTAATTCGGGAAGAGAATAAAGGGAGTATAAAGTTAGTAAATTGCTTATGACATTTTCCCTTCGTGACAGGTTTTAAAGCAGGAGCGGCTGGCACTGTGTATTATACAGACACGAACCAAGGACTTACTCACAGGCCAGTGCTTATCAACGAAGCAAACCACACCGTGTTCGGCGAGGGATTTACAAAACTTACAGTGGACAACGTCGATCGTAATCCCGATATAGCGACAATAATCATCAACGAAAACAGCTCCTACTACGAGGTTGATGAATTAGAAATGAAGAATCACGGTTTGCTCCACATACACGGTAACAATTCAAGTTTTGTTGTCCACAACTTCACTGGGGACCGAACAGGACTTGTCCAACTTAGACCAGGCCAGAAGATGTTTGTTCAAGTTGTAGAGTCCAAAACGGGTTACAGTGTTGCTCCTGTTAGCTATAAGATAGATCAAGGTGCGGAAATAGTGTTCCCGTCGAGTTTGACACTTCTGGGGACTAGATGTTTCTTTGAGGGTCTGGTTGTAGGTGTTCATCGACTCATTGTTGCCGAGGGTGCCGATGTTGTTTTTGCTTCAACCACCCAGACTGGTATCAAAGAAAACGAGAAATTCAGATTCCTTACCACACCTGGTAACATTACGTTTGCAGAAGTGTACGTTCAGAAAGGCTCGCGGCTTGAGTTTTCTCGTATCAACAACACACTGGTCTTTACAGCGATCATTTTCCGGTTGAAGTATCATGCATTAGTCAACATCAATCACGGTGAAATCGATTCATCGTGGGCTTGGGTGGAAAGCGAAGGCAGGCTTGTCTTGGACTACACTGGGCATCCAGCCGAGATGGGTCCTGGATCCGGAACTACGAAAAACTTGATTGGATCAGGAGCGAGTCATGGCGGTGAAGGTGGTGTTCACCAGGCAGGGCAGCTTGGAGGAGAGCCCTATGGCTCCATATACCGAGCAGTTCATCTTGGCAGTGGCGGGGGTAACGGACAAGGACGAGGTGGATCTGGTGGGGGTATGCTTCATTGGAGAATTGGTCAGGAGATTGAGCTAGATGGACTTGTCACCTTGCGAGGTGGCAACGGTTCTGGTGTAAACGCTGGTGGCGGTAGTGGTGGAAGCATTCTCATCGAGACAACAAATTTTACCGGTTATGGAGAAATTAATGTTATGGGAGGAGACGGCTCAAGTCCCAGTGGATCCGGTGGCTCAGGTGGTCGAATTTCTGCCCATGTTCGTTTTAGGCACAAGTACGCCGGTGTTTACAAGGCCTACGGAGGAGAAGGGAAAACTAATGCTGCAGCAGGCACAGTGTACGTCGAAGAAACTGCGCGAGGACCACAATATGCTGACTTGAAGTACGACAAGAGCACGAATACGACTTACGTCAGTGCAACCCACAGGTACATGGAAGTTGACAATGAAGATCGCAAAACTGAGATGTCTTCAATGATGCTGGAGACTGAACATTTGTTTTATGAATTAGATGAATTGTTCCTCACTAGACAAGCTAACCTGCAGGTCCGACATCCTCCAGGAAGTCCTAATGTCACTGTCATCATTCACCGCTTCCTCGGAGATGGCTCAGGAAGATTTCATGCCAGGGTGAACCAAACAATATACGTGGAAGTCGTTGAATCGGAGACCAATGAGACCACCGCACCGTGTAGTTACAAGATTGATCAAGGAGCTGAAGTTGTCTTCCCTGCTGTTGTCAACATTTATGGAACTAGGAGCATTATAGAAGGACGAATAACGGGAGTAGAACATCTGATCATCGCAAGTCAAGGGTTCGTGGAGTTCTCTTCCACTGCTCAAACTGCTAGAGTTGAGAATCGCCGATACGTAGAGATAGACGAGAAAGGTAACTTTTCATTTGCTACGGTAACTGTTGAAAGGAATTCAAAATTGACTTTCAGCCGTATTCTTAACTACACATTGAGCTTACGATGCTCCGAGTTCAGAATCAAATATGAAGGACTGATGACAATGAATCACGGATACATTTACTCGGCATTTGCGTGGATAGAAAGCGAAGGTATCTTGTCCCTGGATGGAACGGGATTTGGCCCGGAAGAGGGTGTTGGACATGGTACAACCCAAAACAATGTAGGATCTGGGGCTGGTCACGGTGGGGAAGGTGGAAAAACAGATCATGGAGAAGGTGGAATCCCTTATGATTCTGTTTACACTCCTCGGATGTATGGCAGTGGTGGAGGAAATGGCCAAGGAGTGGGTGGTTCTGGCGGAGGATCGATGTTCTGGATCGTTGGTCAAAGACTTCAGATCAACGGGCTGCTGTCTTCAAAGGGAACTGATGGAACAGGAACGAATGCCGGGGGAGGTAGTGGTGGCAGCATCTTAATAACCACTACGAACATGACTGGACACGGTGAAATCTCTGTCCCAGGAGGTTCTGGAACCGGTTCGGGAAGTGGAGGATCTGGTGGACGAGTCGGAATTCATTGCCGGTGGAGATACAAATACGGGGGTAAGTTTACAGACCATGGAGGTCAGCAGGGCCGATATGGGGGTCCTGCCGGTACAATTTATAAGGAAGAGAACTTTAGACCTCTTGAGTACCGTCATCTTAAATACATGAAAGAAACGAACACTACCATGTTAGCTGTCGATCACACGTACGTACACATCGACAACGATGGCCACGATGTACCCGGAGCAACTGTTTTGATGGAGGAAAACACGACATACTACGAATTTGACGAAATGGAGTTAACGGGTCACTCACGTCTTCTGGTCTACCATCCTGGAAATGTTACCGTCATTGCTGTGGTACATAAATTTATCGGTGATAAGAGTGGACAATTTCACATCCGTCGAGATCAAAAGATCTTTGTAGAGTATATAGAGTCAGAGACAAACAAAACCGAAGCGCCTTGCAGTTACAGGATCGACGTCGGAGGGGAGAT
This sequence comes from Orbicella faveolata, assembly GCF_042242905.1. Lineage (NCBI taxonomy): Eukaryota > Metazoa > Cnidaria > Anthozoa > Scleractinia > Merulinidae > Orbicella > Orbicella faveolata. The sequence goes on along the minus strand of NW_028301547.1, from coordinate 26,630,531 downwards.
CATTTTACCATCGGAATTTTCCATGCATGGCACTCGGTCAGTCTTTGAAGGAATGATCGTTGGCGTTCGGGATTTGTTTGTTTCGTTCGGTGCTACTGCTGATTTCTATTCAACGGTACAGACAGCCCTCATAGAAAACAACAACTACATTGCAATATCAGAGCCAGGAAATATTTCGTTTGCTGTCGTTATTGTTAAGAAAGGTGGGGATATCGAGTTCCGTAAAAACACAGGATTCTTGAGAATTAATGTTGATGAATTAAAAATAAAATATCAAGGGAAACTGAACATGAACCACGGTAAAGTATTTTCAACATTTGCTTGGTTGGACAGCCAAGGTCATTTCAACTTGGACGAAGGAGGCAATCCTGCCGAAAAGGGACCTGGTGCCGGAAGAAGTACTGCGATCGGCACTGGTGCTGGTCATGGAGGAAAAGGGGCTCGTGAAGGAGGACAAGCTTACGGTTCAGTTTATCGCCCCTTGGTTCTTGGTAGTGGAGGTGGTAATGGCGGGGGAACGGGTGGGAGTGGAGGAGGACAGCTTCTCTGGGAAGTTGGTAAGCGTCTTGAGTTGAACGGCCTTATTTCAGCCAAAGGTGGCAAAGGAGATGGAGGAAATGCGGGTGGTGGCAGTGGTGGCAGCATTCTTATCAAGACAACAAATATGACCGGACATGGGGAGATTGTTGTCACCGGCGGGTCTTCTTATAACCATGGAGCTGGAGGAGGGGGTTCTGGGGGACGAGTAGGAATACATTGCCGATGGAGGTATACTTACGGTGGCAAATTCACTGACCGTGGTGGATTTGGAACGCAGAACGACTATGGTGCACCCGCAGGAACAGTTTACAAGGAAGAAAATGTGCGTCCACTTGAGTACCGCATACTGAAGTATAGTAAAGAGACGAACACGACTTACCTAGCTGTGGATCACACATATTTACACGTAGATAACGAGGGACATGACGTACCTGAAGCCACTGTCCTGATGGAGGAAGGAACAACTCATTATGAGTTTGATGAGGTTGAGCTAACTGGACATTCACGACTCATCGTTTACCATCCAAATGAGACCCAAGTTACAGTGATAGCGCATAGGTTCATTGGAGACAAAACCGGACAATTCCACCTGAGAATTAACCAAACTATCTATGTGGAGGTTGTCGAATCTGAAACAAACAAAACTGAAGCGCCATGCAGTTATCGCATCGACAAGGGAGCTGAGATCGTTCTTCCTGCCGAATTCCATGTCCATGGGGTTCGGTCTGAGCTTTATGGCCTGATGACCGGAGTACACTTTCTTTTCCTCGAGGACGGAGCAACCCTGAAGATAGCATCATCAGCACAAACAGCAATAACGGAGAACCGAACCTACGTCGACATCACACGACCTGGCAACTGCTCCTTTGCCCATGTCATAATCAAACAAGGCGGTCTCTTGGACCTGGTGCGTGTGCAGGAGGTTCTTGTTTCCGTTACGTCATCTGTTTTCGAAGTGCTCCACAAAGGAACCGTGAAAGTGAACCACGGCATATTTTATTCCACCTTCGCTGAAGTGGAAACTAAAGGTGAAGTTCTGCTGGATGGTGCTGGGCACCAGGCAGCTACCGGTCCTGGTGCAGGCTCGACCTCTGTAAATAGCGCAGGATCTGGAGGTGGATTTGGTGGACGCGGAGGACAGTCGTACAATAATCATCACGGAGGTGGTGCTTACGGATCTGTTTATAGACCATTGTCTCTTGGTAGTGGGGGAGGACATGGGCAACTGAATGGTGGAGGCGCAGGTGAGTTCCATTTGGATTATCATTTTTCTAAACAGGTTTCTCATTTAAACGTTATTGATTGAATGTAGGACTGATGCAATTCTCAGCTAGCCACATGAGAGAAACAACCGATGAATCACCTAAAGGAGACATCGCGAAAAAAATTAATTATTTCTTAACTTGTAGATCACTTGGACAATGACTTTGTTTCTTTTTTGTCCAAACTTTTTTTCAGGCGGAGGATCGCTGTGGTGGCAAGTTGGTAAACTTATTCACCTTGACGGCCTCATATCATCGAAAGGGCAGAGTGCAACCAGTACCAGTGGGGGAGGTAGCGGAGGAAGTGTCCTTGTGGAGACAACCAACATCACTGGACATGGCGAAATCAACGTCAATGGGGGAGACGCACAAAGTGATGGAGGAGGAGGATCAGGCGGAAGAATTGGAATTCATGTTGATTTCCAAAATAACTTTGGTGGTACGTGAATGCACGCCAATTGAAAAACACGTGGCTACAAAGTTGGTGATCTTACGCTTTTAGTACAAATCCACCGGTCACGAAGGTTTTGTTTAATTAAGTCTGGTTACTATATCTCTTTATGTCCCTAACGAATCGCTGAAGGTCCTTCAATTTGGTGTTTTAGACTGACGTATGCTCACCATGCATCACCGTTACGAGCAGTCATCTAGAAGACAGCTCTTCAGAAATGCATTGGACATTAAAGTATACCAAGTTTTCAAACGTGACCACGTATCGCACAACACTCTTAGAATTTAATTTGTGGTAGACTTACTCTGTTATTTTAGTATCCGGGGTTGAATTGCAATACTCTTCGCAGTTTAGTGAACAATCTAGTGATCGATAGTTTTTATACTTTATAGGTAAATTCCACTCCGTTGGCGGCCGCGTCTCTAGCTATCCCAATAACGCTGGAGCAGCTGGTACGGTTTACAAGTACGAAAGTCGTCGCGGTCCGCAATACCGTGAACTCAAGTACAACCCTGATGCGAACTTAACCTCCTTCAAACCCGAGCACGCTAAAGTGAAGGTAGACAACGAAGACAACAACGTAGCTACGCCGACTGTCATCATGGAAAATCAGACGGTCTTTTACGAGTTTGACGAGATGCAGGTCGAGGGTCATTCCACAGTGACCTTCTACCACCCGGAGAAAGCAAGGAATGTGACAGTCATCGCTCACGAAGTTACAGGAGATAAGACTGGAATCATCAAACTGGTGGCCAGACAGCGCTTGTTTGTATTTGTGGTAGAGTCTACACACACTTATATGGACGCCCCGTGTGGATTTTTCGTAGAGGAGTATGCCGAGGTTGTCTTTCCCACAGAGGTGATTCTACGTGGCGAAAGTTCGACCATAAGAGGACGATTAACTGGAGTAGAAAAGCTTGTTCTTGAGAGAAATGGCATGGTGGAGTTTGGAGGTACAGCACACACTGCTAAGTTACCTGAAGAGTCGCAGTGGCTGGCTGATAATCCATTTGATCCATTCACTCCCGGTCTCATCATCATTCCTCAGCTTATCATTAACAATGTGGGCGTGGTTAAAGTTACCATGACACCTGTCAGAGTTGTTCTTGATATTGCAGACACGAATGTGAAAAAAGGTGGGTGCATTCCATCTTATACTGCCAGTTTTGAGCTCAGTTGTTTGAGGGCAGATTAGCGCGAATCCAATATTACAAGTTAAGTGAAGAGTGTCTTTTATTATTTTCGTTGTTTATGTGGAGTGTTACATTTATCAAAGTCAAAACTGAATGGCATACGGTAAGATATAAACAAAACGCGTACTAAAAAACTGGGAAAAAATCTGATGTTGAAAGTCGCACCAAACATACATTGGCCTAATCGTGTTTTGAACGACCGGACCTTGTTCTCATTCATTGCAGTAATAGCCCGTAGGCTTACTGAAGGCAAAACGTGGAATGTGGTAGTAGCAACACAACAGCCACTGCCTTTAAACTGTAGATTCTACCCTAAAATGCCGGCATCCTTAACTGCATATTTACATTCCAAGCAGTCATTGTCAAATTCAAGACTTGTTGGCGAAGATGGGGGTTTTGTATGACGTGCGATATGTACCGTTCCAAGAAAATTTGAGATTGCGAGAACCCAGCCTATGGAACCTTGACAACGACAACGCTGTTTTAAACCTGGTTAACGTAAAAGAAAGATCCCCTTACTAAATATTTTGATTCTTAAATTTCACCTTTTATCAGGCGGTCAACTTGTCCTTGCTACAAACCATGTGACTATCAACGCCGACTGCGTCATTGTCGAACGTGGGGGCCTGATAGACTCGTCAGGTGCTGGTTACCCAGCCGGAAGTGGCCCTGGAAGTGGATCTGGACATACGGGTGGAAGTCATGCCTCACCAGGTGGTAGAGCAGCCTCCGGGAGTCAGTATGGCTCTGTTTACTGGCCCCAAGAACCCGGAAGTGGTGGTGGCTACGGTGCTGGTGGTGGATGGCTTTATATTCAGACCGGAGGTCATGTGATTGTGGAAGGAACAATCAGAGCCAATGGTGTTGGGGAGTCGTCAAGCTCGTCCGGTGGGGGAAGCGGTGGAGCCATCATTGTGAAGAGCTTATTCCTCAAAGGATATGGAACCATTGAGTGTCACGGAGGTCTGTATTAGGATGATTTTAGCATATTTGTAAACGTCCACCAAGTAAGTGATCGAAGAATTCGTTCCGCCTCCATTCCTCACACCAACATCGGCAATTTATTTGAATTTCGCGAGAGGAAAAACACGGCAATTTAAAATATAATATAATTTATAATTACAGTTAGAAATTCTTTAGAGTTGCCACCAGTTAGAAATGGTATCCAGTTAGACTTTAAAATTTTGCTGGTTCTAGATTCTCTCGCTTAAATCATTGTTATCGTAGATTACTTTGGGGTCACATTTTGTGCCAAACGTGCTTTAAACCAATTGAAATAACTTTAGTAGGCAATAATTCAATGTTTGAACCAAAAGCGTAACTGAACTCTCAGCCTTGTCTTACATTTGTTATGAACATGTTAATGTCAAGCGAAGAAATGATCCTCACTTTTGTATTTGCAAATATATACAATTGTAACTAAACCTGAAAAAAAAAATTGTTTGTACTTTAAGCATTTGCAAACAAAATTTTAAACTCACATGTGACTATTTCAGGTCCCAGTTATGAAGGAGCTGGTTCAGGGGGGCGTATTGCGGTGAACCTCACAGAGAGCTTCATCTTCGGAGGTGCCTTGACTGCCTTAGGTGGCAGCAGTGGCACCAACAGACATGGAAGTCCAGGAACAGTTTACATTGATGTAAATGTAGGAGAAGAGCCTTATCGCGTGATACAGATTGATAACAACAACAGGGACGATCTGTTGCTAGTGACACTGGCCGAAACGAACACTGCATTTTATCGGTTTGAGAGAATTCACCTAGTCAGGCGAGGAGCACTCGCGATCAAAGAGGTGAGCTAAAAGGTCCAAAATTTATCATATAGGGACCATTCTTCAGCCATTGCTGCTCATGTGAAAACCGCACTGGTTACAACGTAAAATGGGATCATTTTGACATTTTAAAGTCCGGTAAACGGACTTTCATTGCAAAATTAGGGAGACTCTGTTCATTCAAGTGCTAAAACCTTCCCTATATGTCAATGTCAGTAGTGAGAAGTTGTTGCTTTACTTGCTGTTTCTCCTCGTGATGTCTAGACAGATTAACGTACTGCTGCAGATCATTTTTTCTCAGTCTAGGTTCCACACCTCTAACATTTACGATACATAGTTTTCAAAACTTGTAATGGTCACTTTTGAAAATTCTTGTTGACTATAGCGTACGAAACGTCAAGTTCTCAATTCAAATGCGTCGGAATACAACGTTTATCACCGTGGTTTGTATTATATTCTTATTCAAGCTACGATGGCCTAAGAACTCTCAAGAGATGTATCTCACATGATACTTCTGGCTGGATTCTTTTTCCACCAAGCTTTTAGGTCAAGTCATTTTCTTTAGGACACTTTTTTTATGATTACTAAAATGACTGAAAAATGAAGGAGGACGTTTCTGTACAGTTTATTAGTGCCCTGTAATCCTCGGGGAAATCCTAGCTTCGTTATTAAGGATCGTTGTTTACTTTCTTTAAGGTTTCTGGAATGGTTTCAGAACTGTACACCAGAAAAGCCACAGGTGACAAAACGGGCTTGTTACTTGCGTTACAAAATACCCGGATATACGTTGAGACGCACAGCATTCGTACCGAGGCGCCCGTCAACTACCAAGCGAATACAGGAGGTCAGATTGTACTTCCCGTTCGTACCACCCTACGAGGTACCAGGACGTCAGCTCTAACAGTCAACGGTGAAATCCACGGCATAGAGGAACTAAGATTGTCTTCCAATGTTGCCACCCTTGTAACAGAAAAAGGCCAGTCAGCTTGCCTGGAATGTAACACCACTTACACAACACCTACCATCGGCCATTACTGGTTCAGGAAGCTTACAGTCTCCCTTGGAGCGACCTTTGAAGTGCAGAGTTCGTCCCGGAACATCGCTACCCAATCGGTGCATCTCCATGTTCGTGAAACTGCGCTAGACTACACTGGATCACTCAAAGCCGATACTGTCAACGTACTGACGGATTATTTCAGCATTGAGTTTGACGCAACCACCGACGCGTCGTATTCTGGTTGGCCTTCCCAGCAGGGGCCTGGAAGCCTTGGAACCTGCTCAGGAGTATTTGGGGCTGGTCATGGTGGCGCAGGAGGTTCCGGATATTGGACTGGATGTGGGCATTGTCCAAGTAGTTCAACTGCAGGTACGAACATTTGTTCGTTTTGGTGGCCTAACGTGACTGGGGCATCGTCTAAACGCAGAGGGTTAGCAGAGGGCAGACATTTCGTCAGGTCTAAGTCCTTCAAACGAATAATTCGCATTTTTTAAGGATTTAGTTATTGCTTTTATCTTTGTAATTCGACTGTTAGGTTACAATGTTCTAGCAACTGATCATGTATTACTAAAAGCAACATTAATACATTGAAAATTACTATGCTGATTAACGTTCTTCATAGCCCCGAAGTTAGTCATTTCAAGGTGGTTTTTGTAGCCAGGGGCTGGTAATAATATAAGTATATCTATTTCACAGGAACATTGTTCTGGTCAAATATATCTTATTACTGTTAGCTCCTTCACGTCATGACAACGAACGTGTAGACTAAGTGGTGTGTTTACGCCGAAGAATAAGCAGTGCCATTAGAGATGTTGTGTTCTATTTTCTTGTTTCATCTGCATGTATTGTGAGACCCTCTTTATTTTGCAGGTGGTAGCCCTTACGAAAATGTATGTACCGCTGAACAGGCCGGAAGTGGCGGGGGGTGGAGCTTAGCTTCCGGTGGAGGAATCGCGTACGTAAGTGTTGAGAACCTCTTGGAGCTCGATGGTTCAATCAAGGCAGATGGAAGTGATGGAGACACTGGGAGAGGCGGGGCGAGCGGTGGAACTCTTTGGGTTGCTGGGAGACACTTTGAAGGACACGGCCACCTTACTGTCAAAGGAGGTATAGGGAGCTCTCATTCTGAATGTTGCAGTGGCAATCCTTGCCATACTTGGAGGTACTACTATGGTGGTGGGGGTGGAGGGGGACACCTTCGTCACTTCTCACCCGATCACATAAGGCGGGACGTTATTCGAAACAGGGATGTATCCGGTGGCGCCAAGGGTGGCGGGAGTGCTGGCAACGGATACAATGGACAAATTTGTTCAGACGGTCACCACTGCAGTGGACACGGAACATTTTCAGCTCAACAAAGAAATTGCACGTGCAATGCAGGATATTATGGCGTGAACTGTGGGTACCACTGCGATCCCTCAATCACGTGTCTTGGACACGGACGGTGCGCTGCGTTTGGCGGCTGCGACTGTGATCCCGGCTATGTTGGTTATCGATGCGAACATCACTGTAACGCAACACGTGACTGTCATGGAAATGGACGATGCAGCGTGACTGGAAAGTGTGTGTGTGATCCATGTTATACCGGCGAGGACTGTAGGTACGAATGTTCGGGTAATGGTAGTTGCATTGGCGGCAAGTGCAAATGCAATCCCTGCTTCATTGGAACGCATTGCCATTCTTTATGCTCAGGACACGGCTCGTGCAATAATGATACCTGTATCTGCGACAGTAAATGGAAGGGCGATTACTGCGAAGTTCCCAAGTGTCCAAACGACTGCTCTGGAAATGGCATATGCAACAGTGCCCTTCTGACGTGTTTCTGTAACCCGGGGTGGCGTGGCGACGACTGCAGCCAACCTGACTGTCCAGGCGAGCCGGATTGTTATAATCGGGGGACATGTGCAACCATAAACGGCACCATCGTGACGTGCATTAACTGCTCCATCGGGTGGATGGGCCCAGCCTGCGATGATCCTTGTGTTCATGGTGTTCAAGAACCAATGGACAGTGGATTTTGCAAATGCGAACCTTGCTGGGCTGGGAAAGGCTGTGACTCTCTTTGCATGGGTCGTGGTACGTGTTTGGAAAGCGGCATTTGCGACTGTGATCCTCTCAAAGGCTGGCGAGGTGACGTTTGCGAAGTGCCTGGATGTCCTGGCCTCGGTGAAGATTGTACTGGTAATGGTGACTGCAATAGCGCCAGTCACGAGTGCACGTGCTACCCCGGGTGGGCAGGTATCGGTTGCCACATTCCAGACTGCCCTGGCGCACCCAACTGCAATGACCGCGGGTACTGTAATGCTACTATGAGTCCTCCTCAATGTCAAAACTGCACTCCTGGCTGGATGGGACCTGCATGTGCTGACCCATGCAAGTATGGAGAACAAGTTCCGATGGACAGTGGACAGTGCGTCTGTTGGCCAGGATACTCAGGTAAGAGAAAAGCTATCAGGTACTATCACTATGTAACTTTAAAACTACCGTAATTACGATACTTTTTACTTGAGGTGTGATGTTTCGCGGATTATAGGTGTGATTTGGTTGATATATAGATTTTCTATGGACTGACCTACCAAAATAAATAATTGCTATTTTGGTTTCTTTAAGGTGTTGGTTGTGATAGTGAATGTTCCGAGCACGGTAAAATAGTCAACAACAGCTGTATTTGTGATGTGGGATGGCGAGGAGACCTCTGTGATAACCCAGGCTGTCCTGGTATTGGATCCGACTGCACAGGCCACGGAATCTGCAATTCAGTCACCCACATTTGCACATGTAACGAAGGCTGGGCTGGCCAGGGGTGTGAAATCCCCAACTGTCCAGGATCCCCTAACTGCTTTGAACGAGGACTATGCAACGCTTCTGTAGATCCCCCTAAGTGTCAAAACTGCTCTAAGGGCTGGATGGGACCAGCATGCAATGATCCTTGTGTACACGGTCAACAGACTCCAATGGACAGCGGTAACTGCGTTTGTGAGCCAGGCTGGGTCGGTGTAGGGTGCGACAGTGAATGCTCAGAACATGGAACGATTGTGAATGACAAGTGCCAGTGTGATGTTGGATGGCGCGGAACGTTCTGCGAAAATCCCGGATGTCCAGGAGATGGTGAGGATTGTTCGGGTCATGGCGAGTGTAACAGTGCCCTTCATACATGTATCTGCCAGAATGGCTGGACAGGTGATGGATGTCACATCGCAGACTGTCCTGGAAATCCAGACTGTGCAAACAGAGGTAAAAGTATTCAACATAGTTGAAATTTAAATTCATAAAGTTTTTTGTCCAGTATTGTATTTGAGAAACAGCTGCTTGCTTTGTACTTTGCAGTCAATTGGATGAAATTACTTTAATTCAATAAGAGGGTTAGATTGTAACCATTAGATACAAAAAGGCCGTTACCATAGGGAAACTTTGAACGTTTCAATTATGTCGGAGACAATTATTGTTATTTTGTTGTTAGTAGTCTCATGTAAAAGTGAGCCTTGCGAGATAGCATAGCCTTTTACAGTCAGAATCTTTTTTTCTTCTGAAAGACAGACAGGAAGGCAGACCGACAGAGAGACACACACAGATAGGGTGTGGATTCACACAGCAGGTCTAACAATAGTGACTTCATCCTTTTGCATTCTCGTTCATTTTGTCTGTTTATTTTTTCAAGGTTTCTGCAACGAAAGCTCTAATCCTCCGACGTGTACCAACTGTATAGCTGGCTGGATGGGTCCTGCTTGTGAAGATCCTTGCACAAACGGAACACAGGTGCCAATGGACAGTGGAAATTGTGTCTGTGATCACTGCTTCACAGGTCGCGGATGCAATGTGGAGTGCACAGGACACGGAATTTGTGTCGGAAATAAGTGTCAGTGTGATCAACTCACTGGTTGGCGAGGCTCCCTATGTGAAGTGCCTGGATGTCCAGGTTCTAATGGAAGAGACTGCAGTGGAAATGGAAAATGTGACAGTGCAAACCATCAATGCATCTGTCTACCAGGTAGGCAAAGGAGAACATTTGGTTGTGTTATTGCGGAAGGTCTTGTTTGGCAGGATAAAGCATTAACCGAAACCATGGGAGCCTTTCTTGTAGGCATAGAAACAGTCCTCGATGTAAAGCAGTTCAATATTTGACAGACAGTCAACTTCCAATTGGTTCTATGTCTGCATCTGATTTGGCGGGGAAGATTTCATTATCTTCTTACAAAGCTTGGAGAGTTTTCAGTTGATTATATTCATATAATTAAACCACGACAGTATTTTATATTCATATGATTAAGCCATGACAGTAGGAGGTTAATTTGTTCTTCGGTTACTATTCTTGACTGGATACAACTGCACCTAGTGTCCTCTTATAAGTTACAGTTAATTTGCAAATGTACCGTTTTTGTTGATCATGCCTGACACTGGCACGAATCTTGTGGTTACTTTATGGCAGATTTTCTAGTTTGAATATATTTTAATCAGCCTGTGAGGAATGCAAATCTTACTACTTTATATCGTTTAATGTCTACTTTTTAGGTTGGACTGGTGTTGGGTGTCACATCCCGGATTGTCCCGGTATTCCAAACTGTTTTGGTCGTGGTCACTGTAACACAACTAATCGCGTGACACCAGAGTGCACAGACTGTATTCAAGGCTGGATGGGTCCAGCTTGCAACGATCCCTGCGTGCACGGTCACCCTAAAGATGGTATATGCGTCTGTGATCCCTGCTTCACTGGAAGTGGATGCCAAAGTGAGTGTTCCGGGTTTGGCGAATGCATCAACAACAAATGTAATTGTGGCCAAGAGCCAGGAGCTGCTGCTATGGGGGAATACTGTGAGCTGCCGGGATGTCCAGGGCAATGTACGAGCCCTGATCATGGTTTTTGTGACACAAATTCTAAGAAATGTATATGCGCGCAAGGATGGGCCGGAGACGATTGTAGCACCCCAGACTGTCCAGGAAAACCGCTCTGTTCTGGCCATGGAAGTTGTAGCAACTCAAATCCAAGAAGGTGCAATTGTGAGCCGCAGTGGGCTGGTGAGATGTGCGAACTGCCTTGCATAAATGGAACAAACTACGGAAACTCTTCAGGCTGTATTTGCGACCCGTGTTTCTCTGGATCTGGTTGTGATCTTGAATGCTCGTTACATGGTAGCTGTGTAAATGACAAGTGTATATGCGATAAAGACATGGGATTCAAAGGTGACGTGTGTGAGATCGAAAGTTGTCCCGGATTCCCATTTGACTGTAGCAATCATGGAAGCTGTAACGGAGCGCTCAAGCAGTGCCAATGCGATCCTGCCTGGTCAGGTCGGGCATGCGATATTCCGGACTGCCCTGGTACCCCTGACTGCAATGCGCATGGCACGTGTATTGCACCCACAACAGACGATGAAACACCAAAGTGCAATTGCTCAAAAGGATGGATGGGCGTAGCTTGTGAAAAACCCTGCAAATTTGGGACTCCAACTAGTGATCATATTTGCGTCTGTGACAAGTGCTACAATGGAGCCGCCTGTGACATGCTGTGCTCCAACCATAGTTCTCAGTGTGTAGATGGACAATGCGACTGTGGGTTTATAGGCTGGCGAGGACAATATTGTGAAAAGAAAGGATGTCCTGGTTACAAGAAAGACTGCTCAGGGCATGGACAATGTCTGACGTCGTTACAAACGTGTATCTGCGATGCTGGTTGGAGTGGTAAGCCTGTTTATTTGTGTTTGATATTTTGCCATTATACCTGACCACAACTTGTTGCCTATATGGGAGAGATTATTAGGTGAAGAAAGAACTGGTCAATCCCACCAAGCACTAAACAATAAGGAAACCGTTTTTAATTTTCAATAGCACTCCGTCCGAGCGACTACATCCTAACGAGCCCTACAATTACTGGGAACTGATTTTCCATCTGGTTCTTGGTAATAATGTTGTTGCAGTTTTCGTGCATTGTGCCCAGTGTTGATACTGCGCTGTAGTGCTTCAGCGTAAGGAACGCAACAGCCCTTTAAACCATCGAATAATTACATTGTCTGTTTGCGTTACACGAAAATTAAAAATTATAAATTTAAAAAAGGTTGTTTTTATACGCTCTTGATTGTGTTTAGATTTACAGGGCGTATTTATTTATTAACATAGCGTTGAAGTTATTTGCGATTTGCTTCTTTTAGTTTAAGGAACCAACTTTGATCAAATGTGTCGTATTCAGAGTCACCTTTTTAGCCTTTTCGATTGTACGCTCTTGGGTATTGTCATAATGCAATTATTTAGAATCCCACTAAAATACAACGTAACATGCATTTTTCTCCTGAAGGACTCTACTGTGATTGGTTACTTCTATATCATGTAATAAGTTTCATTTATATGCTCAATAGAAAAGTAAGGCAAAATTTGAGGTAATAACATCTGATTGGAACTTTTCCGTTGCACAGGGATTGGCTGTGAGCAAACTGACTGTCCTGGTGAACCTGATTGCAACAATCGAGGTCAATGTATACCAGCTGAGACTCCTTACTGTGGTGACTGCGAGCCAGGCTGGGCAGGAATAGCCTGTGAAACGCCTTGCGTAAACGGCACTCAAAACAAAGATGATCCAACCATTTGTGACTGTGAGCCTTGCTTCAGTGGAATAGAGTGCGATGAGTTCTGTTCTTCGAGACCTAATGCCACATGCGTTAATGAGACATGCTACTGTGGTTTTGAAGGTTGGCGTGGACAATTTTGTGAAAAGAAAGGGTGCCCCGGTTTGTTCAACCTCGATTGTTCTGGACGCGGTACTTGTAACAGCGCCACTCAGACGTGTGACTGCAATCCAGGATGGGCTGGACGGGGATGTGAGGAGCCTGCTTGCCCCGGTACCCCAATGTGCGGAGGCCATGGTACTTGTGAGACGTTTGGATTCACATCTTTCTGTTCTTGTGATAAAGGGTGGATGGGTCGAGCCTGTGAGACTGAATGTGAACATGGTACTCCCCAAGAAACAAGCGATGGTTTATTTGTCTGTCAGTGTCATGATTGCTACAGTGGTGTATCGTGCGACCAGGAGTGCTCTGGACGTGGCAATTGTACAAATAATACATGCGACTGTGGATTTGAAGGCTGGCGAGGTTCCACGTGTGCCACGAAAGGTTGTCCTGGCTGGGGATCTGACTGCTCTGGCCATGGCTCCTGTATTACTGCTTTAGGTCTATGTTACTGTAGACCCGGCTGGTCTGGTGTAGGTTGCCATATACCCCAGTGTGCAGGCGGTGGAAATTGTAGTGGGCATGGAATCTGTGATGGACTGGCTCACGATCCTCCAGTTTGTGTCTCGTGTGACACGGGTTACATGGGAGAAGGTTGTAACCAACGTTGCATTAATGGCACAGTAATTAAGTCTTCAAGCGGAGATACGTGTGAATGTGGAGCCTGTCATACTGGAGTTGACTGTGGCACGGAATGCAATGGTCACGGCAAGTGTGAACAGGGCGTTTGCGTTTGTGACAGCGGTTGGAGAGGGGCTAAATGTGAAACAGTGGGTTGTCCAGGCCAAGGGGTAGACTGCAGTAATCATGGTGTCTGTTTGCTAGTTACACAGCAGTGCGATTGCTTTAATGGATGGAAAGGACAGGGCTGTGATGTCCCCGACTGCCTTGGTGTGCCAGATTGCAACGCACTTGGAACTTGCTACGGAGGCGTCGATCCCCCTATCTGTGTGAATTGTACAAACAACACGATGGGTCCTTCGTGTGAATTCCCGTGTGTACACGGCAACGAATATCCACCAAACAGCGTTATTTGTCAATGTGATCCATGTTACACCGGACTGGCTTGTGACATCGAATGCTCTGGACAAGGAACTTGCAGACAAGGTGTTTGTGACTGTGACCCAGGATGGAAGGGCCAAACCTGTGAAACGTTAAACTGCCCTGGAGAACCAGACTGCAGTGGACGAGGAGCTTGCGTGCAACAAGGCTCTCCTGCCACGGCAGTGTGCCTCTGTAATCAAGGATTTGATGGTGATGATTGCAGCAAACTTGTCTGCCCTGGTCAACCTATGTGTAGTGACAGAGGGAACTGTACGCTGATGGGTGACATTCCAACCTGTGCATGTAACCATGGCTTTGATGGGAGCTCGTGCGAGCGTTGCCTACCTCAGTTTACTGGATCTGAATGCGAAAAATGCGTAGCAAACTATATTGGATGGGCGGTTGGCTGCGACGTTAACTGTGTCCATGGCAATGGAACAGGGCAAAACAAAGACATATGCACGTGTCATAATGACTCACAGTTGGGCTACTGGAATGGAACAAGCTGTGACCAATGTGTCTTTGGCTGGGGTTTACCGACCTGTACAGTCTGCGATGAGGCACACGTAGGAGAGAGGTGTAATGTCGATTGCGTCTCTACGCATGCTCAGTATCGTGACAAACTGGACGGAGGTTGGGGTAAACACCCAGTGGAACCCTTTCTGAATTGCCTGTACAACACCGCTCAAGGCGACGTGTTTGCTTGGTTTGGTTACCGGAACAGAAATCCTCACAACGTGTACTTGAACACAGGACCGAGCAACTTCTTCTCGAGGCCTTATCTAAATATTGTTCCAGGTGGATTGAGCGGATTTGTTCGCAAACTCAGTGGCTCTGACAATACTACCAGTAGCCTGATCCCATTATCAACTGAAGATTATGGTCAACCTCAAAAGTTTGCACCGGGTAGACATGACAAAGCTTTTATAGTAAGGTACGATTGAACTTAAATTACGTTCACTTTCACTAGCTGCTGATCATTATTTGTTTGAACTGCATCAGCCATGTGCCGTATACAACTCAGATTTCAACCGTCAAAAGAGATACTCGTTGATAGGTTGCAAGAAAAGTGTTGAATTAATGGTTTAAGCCTCATACCTTTTGTTTTGCCAGAATACCTTGAGTTGTTTTTCTCAAGATAAAAATATATCATTAAAAATTTTGGTATTGCCCAGTTAGAAAAAAAATGTAGGACGCAATTTGTAACAATGTAGTGTTTAACGCTGATGGTTCTTGAAATATGTGTCAAAAGGTCTGTTCTGCTGAGTAGAACAATTTACTATTAGCGATTGCAAATAATTTGTTTTCAGCTAATAATGAGCTGAATTTTTCTTTCCCTCGATTTTCCTTTTTACAGTATTCTAATAATGCTCTACGTGTATCAAAGTTCCTTCTTTTCCTTCACACAGATTGCAAGACTCGTATCCAATAGCCTGGATTGTAGCATTTCCAGTATCCAACGAGAGAAATGCAGCGGTAGTAGATTCGTCTATGGTCCACTCCATGAGATGTACAGACAGTGAGGCTCAGATGAACAATGTAAGTTCGAGTCTGTCAGTGTTGTGAATCCAAATTTTTTATTTCTTGACTCCCTTATCTACTTAAAAACTACTACACCAGTTTTCAAGGAAAACACGACTAGCCACTACATAGCACTTCCCCTGGTAAACTGAAGGGGTACAGATGTTATTTGACAAAGGAAATCAATTATTCCCGTATTATCAAACTATTACGGTGAGGAAAATAAATTGGCATTGACAAAATAAATCATGTGATAAGGATAAAGCGTTTTCACCTTAGTCTCAGGCGAGGGTTGTAAAATCAAAACCAAAGTGACCAGTCACAAATTACTCGGACCATCCTGTGTACCAATCAAAACCCAAAGCAAATATGTCTGGCCGACTTGTAGCTCGGGAAAACGTGAGGGAGTGGGTCACGATTGGCTTTTGTCTTACTCCTGATTGGATAACAAAGAGGCGCGAGTTTTTCAAACCAATCGGTTGGCGTAGTGATGCAAGGCTAAAGTAAATGCGAATTACTTTCGATACTCAAATGAAAACCGTTCTAATGTACCCTACTCCTTTACGCCATACGTCTCTTCAAATTTACCCTGAAAATGACACAAATATCGCACGCATCTAACATTTTAAACGGTATTTTTTTTCTCTAGATATCTAGTGAAACCTACACATGTTCATGCAACGATGGACACTGGGGTCTAGCATGTCAGTATGATTGTCCTGGTGGGCCACTTACGCCATGTTTTAACAATGGTCTCTGCAATAAGACCACGGGATTGTGTTCGTGTGACCCTAACTGGCGCGGAGACGTCAACTGCACCACCTGCTCGGACGGTTGGCATGGCTTGGATTGTTCAGTCGTCGTGCAAAGTCCAAACAACCAGACCGCGGCGGCATTTGGACATGGTTACTTCATTACACTTGACGGAACTGGGTACAAGTTCCTGGGAAATGGAGAATATCACCTGATACTGTCTCAGTCGTTAGAGATCCAGGTTCGGATGGTCCCGTGTTTTTCATCGAGTTCGTGTTTCAACGCTGTAGCAATAAAGATCGAACAGAACACGTTGTTGGTCCATTCAAGGTTTGCTAATCAAGAAGAGCCTATCGTGTTTGCCAATGGGAGGAGAACGTATTCTCTTGAGTTCGACTTTGGCCCAGCAAATCAAAAGTTCACGTTTAAACGAATATCCCGGTTACAGTCTGTACTCTCCTCGATTTACGGTGTTCAGCTCATAATCCGCTTGTACGACCGATATCTTGATGTCCACTTACGCGTTGACAATCAGACTTATTGTCAGGCCAGCCAGGGACTTTGGGGCAACTGTAACTCCAACTGGTATGACGATTTATCTAGCAGAGACGATAGACTAATTACAGCAACAAATGTCTCGCAATCATACATTCACGAGCTCTATGGAACGTCTTGGCAAGTAGCAGAGAAGAACAGTTTGTTTGCCTATGACATCAACAACTACCACGAAAAAAGAGAACTTTACGGTGGAGGCTATGCATTGCATTTCAATAACTCCGGTGCGCACACTGGAGAAATCTACAGTTTCACGTCTTCAGACATCACCATCGAATTTATGGTTCGTGCTGAGAGTCAAAACGGTACGCTCCTCTCGTACACCAGCACAAAGATGTTTGCTGTGGTACTTGACTCTGGTAAGATCAAACTACGCTATGAAGACACCATTTTAGACACGCTGGCAGTCATTCACACACACAAATGGAACCATATTGCTCTGGTCTGGTCTGTATCGACTCGAATTCTCCAATTCTACCAATTATACTACAACGATGACGGCGGACAACGAGTACACAGCCGAAACTTTCCCATTCCGAGTAACGTCAATGTGTTTCAACCGGGAGGAACTCTTGCCTTAGGGTACTGCCAGCCAGCACCAGGAGGACTAAAAATACCACTGAAGGAGGGTTTCATCGGACAAATTGATGAAGTGCGAATTTGGAATCAAAAGCTGGACCCGTTTACTATTTCGGCTAACTGGAGAAAAAATCTGGGCTGTCGTCTACCGATTCAAAACCTTGCAAGTCTTTGGAAGCTCAACGAAGGCGATGGCACAGTAGCGCACGACTGTGTGTCCAGCGCCCATATAAGATTTCGATCAGGTATCTGGCAAGGGCCAACATGGGTGTACTCTACAGTTGACATCCCGAACTTTTCAGTTGACATTGAGATCTCATACAGCTTCAGATTTGGTAGCACCTGGATGAATGTAGAGCAGACATGTTACAACCTAATCTTTGCTTCGTCGCTGAGATCACAGTACACCGTGCTGAATACTGCAACGCGATGGTTTTATCACATGTCATGCGTAACATCCGTTACCAGAAGTAGCCATTATAGTGATGCTTACTGGCCATTAATGGCTCTATCAGATTTCTATCAACTGTTTGCAGAGCACTCTTCGTGGTATGCTCAGAGCTTGTGTCGCCATGTATCTGTTGTTAACTTCCCAGAGTGGTATGGTGTAAACTGTGCCCAACAGTGCAAATTTGGCCTTCCAGGAAACAACAGCCGTGACAGCAGCTGTGTCTGTATGAAAGGATTCTACGGTGTAAACTGTTCAAGAGAATGTCCCGGTGGTTACAACGTTCCATGTAGCGCCCAATCACCATGCAATAATTTCACCGGAAAATGCTCCTGCCCAGTTCAAGCAAACTCCACTCGTGACTGTAGCGTCTGTTCTCCAGGATGGGTTGGAGCTGACTGTTCTGTGGCACTCGGAGGAAATGTCAGCAATGTAGACAACGTCACATGCCAGGGATTTGGAGCAGCGCACTACACAACCTTTGACGGCGCTGGCTACACTTTTGGCACCTATGGAGAATTTTACTTGATGAAAACCAATGAGTTTACAGCTCAGGTCCGACAAATCCCCTGTATGAGTGGTTCGTTTTGCATTTCATCATTGGCAATGAAAACGGGTTCAACACAGATAACAGTTAGAGCTTCTTACAACGGCAGTGGAATGCCACTAGTCTGGTTCAACCGTAGACTGACAGACACAACATCTCTAAACCTGGAAAATGACTTTATATTTCGTAGAGTTTCTCCACAGACGTATGAAATCAGAAAAGATAGACCTGACAACATATTACTAAGAGTGAAAGCTTGGAAGAAGTATCTTTCCTTCGAGATAACTTCTGCCGGTTCTTTGTGTACTGTTGCTTCTGGACTTTGTTCCTCATGCGACTCAAGCATCGCAAACGACTTTACAAACAGTACAGGTACGGTGTATTGGGGTCATACCATCTCACAGCGTACGATAATTGACATCTTTACCTCCCAATGGACAGTGTCGGCAATTGACTCACTGTTTGTATTTGGCTACACGAGCTATAACGAACAACGAGAAATTACTGTGAATGGATACGCACTGAAGTTTAATGGTACAATTGCTTCCACCGGTCCTCTAAATACCGCTTTCGTAAAAGGCCAAGACTTTACTCTGCAGCTATTTGTTAAAGTTGATGCTCTTGGAGGTACAATCATATCTTATGCAAAAGGATTCACTTTTGCCATCGTGAACGATGTCAGCGTTAAAATTTATGTCGGTGGAGTTTCGTACGACATGGGAATCACACTGCCTCTGGGATCCTGGATTCAAGTTTCTATCGCATACAGTTCCTCTACAGGTAAGAATACCTTATATGTGTGGTTCTTTGTATGAATTTCCTGTCATTTTAATGTAGCTAGATATGTCGTTCGTGTAATTGTACTTCTCCGAGAAAAGGTTTCATTGAAGATTATTGTGTCTTATATACTTTCAATTGCTAACCATGCTACTTCTATCCCTGGAGAAATGCCTTACCTGTTTGCTCACACGTTCTTTACTATTTTCTTTCAGGTGTTCTAGACTACTACCAGTTAGATGCTCAAGGTGAACTTTTTACCAAACAGATCTACCTAGGACCTGACTTGTTTACTTCCGGTAGCACTTTATGGCTTGGCCAGTGGCACATAACACAAGAACATATCACTGGTGTACCACTGCATCCATTCTTTGGAAGCATAGATGAAGTTCGCATCTGGACCTTTGCACTGGACACTATTCTTGTTCGCCAGAGTTTCCTTGTTGTTATACCAGAAGAATTACCGACGCTAAGTGCCCTGTGGCTTTTTGACGAGGGCTTAGGCAGAGTGGTTAGCAATCGTATATCCGGCTCCTCAGCCATGTTCCTTCCTAAGGTAATCAGCCGTCAACCGTTGTGGCAGTTCTCGTATGTCCGGGATGTGTTTCCATCGATAGTTGTTAGTTCAACTGTGCAGTTTACGAACATCACCTTTGGAATTCTAGCCGATAATCTGTGTTTTGAGCTTATTTACGACACCCAATTACAAACACAGTGTGGTCAGCTACTGAACGCGGCCGTTCCTCAGTTTTACTTCAAGGCATGTGTTTACGATATTCATTCCTCTAGTTCTTTAGACACCGCCTATATTGCATTATCTGCCTATGCAGACTACTGCCAGTCTATTCTCCATCTTCCTTCATGGCCAGCTCAACTCCTGTGTCATCAGTTTCCCAAGAGCTTTCCTCAGGGATGGATTGGTCCCGACTGTTCCTATAAGTGTGTTTTCGGAAATGCAGACAGAAACAATGCTAGCTTGTGTGTATGCAGTCCAGGATACTGGGGTGAAGACTGTGCCAGTGAGTGCCCAGCAGGCGGAAACAATCCTTGTAACCAGCATGGCAAGTGTGACGTCAAGACAGGAGCCTGTGAATGTGATTTGAACTGGCGAGGAAATAACGACTGTAGTAATTGTACACCTGGCTGGACAGGATCTGATTGCGCCGTGGCTGTGGCAGTATCGCAGTTGCCGACATGTTCTGCTTTCCTTGGAGGACACTTTACCAACTTCGACAGCGCTCACTTTAACTTTTTTGGAGTCGGGGAATTTTGGTTCGTCAGAAGCGCCCACTTCAATGGCCAGCTAAGACAAGTTCCATGTCACAATGGAGAATCTCGTGGCATTAATGCAGTAGCATTTTCTTTCAAGTCTGGATGGAAAATAGTGTTTCACGCACCATATGAGGAGACCGAGCGGCCGGTTATTTGGATAAATGGAAGTGTGACAGAGTACAGTTCAACAACGCTTCAAATTGCCAGTGAAGTCGTCTTAGAGCAGACATCTTCAACTACGTACGTTCTTAGCAATGTACTAAAGGATCTCAAGTTTCAACTTCGAGTTTCAGGAAGAGGACTTATCATTGCAGGTCATGTTGAGCAATCGCTGTGTAACGGTACAAATGCACTGTGCGGAAACTGCGACGGAAACAGAGACAACGACTTCAATGTGACAGGTGGTGGTTCTCTGGAAGAAACGTGGCGAGTTTCTATCGACGAAAGCCTCTTCTTCTACCACTATGGAACTTACAACGAAGAAAGAGTTACAACAGGTGGTGAATACGCCTTAAAGTTCAAACGGGTTGGTGTTTGTAGTGATCTCATGCCTGAAGTCTTAAATGCTTCTGTCATTACCGTAGAACTCCTGTTTAAGATGTTTACTGGACGAAATCCTGGAGGTGTACTCTTAACCTACAGCAAAACAATAACGCTGACAGTGTTTATTCAGGTAACCCTAAAAGTACGCATTGGAGTGGAGATCTGGGACACAGGTTTTTCTCCAGAAGTTGAGGCCTGGAACCGAGTCACCCTTGTTTACTACAACAGCACTGGGACAATACATTTTTATTACATCAATTCCATTGGTATTGTTCGTCAAGCCACAGGAACCATGAGTGCCGGTGCGTTATACACAGGAAGCATGATCTCCATTGGGCAGTGGATACCAGCTCTTGAAGGGAACACAGCGGAAAGCGATAAACTGCCAGGTTTTGTTGGATTGATCGATGAGGTACGCTTCTGGAACCGTGAATTTAGCCTGCAAGATGTCAAGACAAGCTGGAGAGTAAACGTGATTTCTAGCGCTCTTCATATTGCAATTTTGTGGAAGTTCAACGAAGGACAGGGTGACGTCATACACGACCTGGTGAGCGGAGTCCACTTGTACATTCCATCCGTACGTAGGGCACCTAAATGGATCTTCAGTTACGCGAATGTTAAGATTCTTCCTGTAACCACTGAAATAAAGTTCAAAACGAGCGACATGAGAATCAAAGCAGAAACGTGGTGCCATGAAAACATCCAGGAATCACCTGTTGGTATCGCCTGCGGCGGGCTTGGTGGTGGAACAGTAGCTTTCTATGTAAGAGCTTGTTTACGAGTCATTGCTTCAACTGGTCAGGTATCCTTTGGATTAAATGTCGTGGTGGCTTTTGCAGACACGTGCCAAGTACAAGCTAACCTAACTGTGTGGCCAGCGCAACAGATGTGCAAGTATGAAGTGTTCCGAAATTCAAGACTCATGAACTGGATAGGAGTGAACTGTGACATCCCTTGTCTCTACGGATATCAACCTACGGGATTGGTTGAAAGTTGCAAGTGTGACCGGGGTTTCTGGGGACAGCTGTGTGGTGGAGTATGCCTTGGTGGACCTGTGAACGTATGTAGTGGGCATGGACGTTGTTTAGGTGGTAGTGGAAGATGTCGCTGTAGGAGAAGGTGGCGCGGAGCACTTGACTGCAGCCAGTGCACTCCTGGTTTCCTTGGTAAAGACTGTTCAGCTTCTGTTACAGCACCTACGGAAGAGCTCCCAATAACGTCGGTCTTTGGGACCGGTTACTACGTGACTTTAGATGGCGTCAAGATCAACGTAAATGTAGCTGGTGAATTCAAGGTGTTGGCCTTGGTTCGTTATGGACTCAGCATCCAGTTTCGGCAAGTTCGAATCGGAAGTTACGTACGTGTAAGATGTGTAATTGTACGAGTACGGGATAATGTGATCGCAATCCACAGCAGTATTGGAATCGGGGGCCAGGTCTTGGTTACACTCAACGGCTACCCTGTCAGCTACAAGAGCGTGATTTCACTTGGAATTTCAGGATTTATGTTTAAACGGATGTCCCTCAACAGGTACGTGGTGACTGGTCCAGGAGGTTTCAACTTTGTTATCAATTCCCTCACAGTACACTTCGATGTCTCCATAACAATGAACAGATGGCTGTGTCAAGAAGTCTGTGGTCTCCTCGGGAGGTGCCGCGACCCTGAATCAAGCGTGCTGCCCTCAAACTGCACAGCTGGAGGAATTTTAGATACGCATGATATATCAACTGTAACTCAAGACATCTTGATCTCCTACGTGACCTCGTGGTCTGTCCCTCGAAACGAGAGCTCTTTTGGTCCCATACTAAACATCTCTGGCGAATCACTATCGACTAACGAAGGAGGAAGCTGTCTCTACTTTAATGGCACGTCTGTCATCACTGCACCTCTGGTGAATGTTTTTGTTGGTAATTACATCACTATCCAGTTCTTTGTGAAGGCAAAGGATCCGCGTGTGTACGGTGGTACTATTATTTCATACGCCCTCAGTGAAACTTTTGCAATAGCTGTGAATATGACTGTCATGATTCACTTTGGTACTACAGTCATTGACACTGGACTTGTGCTTGAAACAGAGCTTTGGAACCACATATCGTTTGTCTACAGGCGGAGCTCGGGTCTTGTTCAGTTTTACCTCATTAACTCAATAGGCGTCATTCAAACAAGAGTCTTCTTCGTTGGTGTAGGAATATTTGCCGAAGGTGGTACCTTAGCCATTGCTCTTTGGCAGGTGACCAAAGTGTCCCTCTCCCTGCCTGGCTTTGTGGGCTGGGTGGACGAGTTGAGCTTCTGGAACAAACGATTCGATTCTGTTATGATACAGCAAACTTGGAATACCAATCTCGTAGCAGAAACACCAGGGATTGCGCTCTTATGGAAGTTCGATGAAGGAAGTGGCTTTGTGTGTCGCGCGACAGTAGGATCGTTAGATTTTAGTCTTCCTACCCCGCCTTGGAGAAGCCCAATTTGGTATCCTTCCGATGCCATTAAAGAAACCAACGTTTTCATCACACCAGATCCCTCTGAAGAAGAAGCTGACAACGTAACCCAGGAGCTGTGTTCAGATATTTTCCTTAAAGGTCCTCTATACAATGAGTGCTCAAACGTGACTGGAGGATCCGAATTTTACTACGAAGCTTGCATTTCCGAAGTGTCTACGTCAAGAAAGCTCGACTCAGCTCTTACAACAGCAGCTGCCTTCGCAAAGGAGTGCCAAGCCGCCCTGAACCTTTCAACTTTGCCGGGAGCAGGTCTTTGCAATATTCTTCCAGGAGGACGTTATAATGATTGGGTTGGAACAAACTGCACAACTAAGTGTATCGTTGGACAATACTTTGATGGAACGTGCAAATGTGACAGTGGGTACTGGGGGGTGAACTGCTCCAATGAGTGCCCAGGAGGAGCTGGGAACCCTTGTTTTGGAAATGGACAATGTGATGTAGAAACTGGTGAATGCAAGTGTCATCCAAATTGGCAAGGAAATGAATACTGCTCAAAATGCACCCCAGGGTGGATAGGCAAGTCGTGCTCTGTCGCGGTATCGACGACAGATCCCAGCGTTGCAAATCAGACTTCAAAAGTTTGTACCATATCTGAGAGAGGTTATGTCACCGGCTTCGATGGCTCGCTATTTACTTTTGCAACACTAGGCGAATTCATCATGATAAATTCCTCCATCCTTCAAGCGCAAGTCCGACAAGTACCTTGCGAGAAGAGCTCTGTGTGTCTTAATGCTGTTGCTGTGAGATTCAATGGACTGTCCATTAGTGTCCATGCGGCCTACGAAAGTGATTCATTGCCAGTCGTGCACGTTAACGGAGAACCAATTAATGCTGGCGGAGAGCTCACCAAAGATATGCTGAGAAACAATGTGACCATTCAGCCTATATCCAATACCGCCTACAGGATTGTTATTTCGCAGTATTTGTCCATACGAGCGGTCTTTACAGATCGATACCTAAGCGTGGAGTCAACTGTATCTACTACCTTCTGTCAGATTGTCGATGGCTTGTGCGGCTCTTGTGCCAAACTACAACCGGGGCAAAATGATACTCAACGACCTGAACCAACGACTGTTTTAGAAGGGGTAGGAGGATCAAATACCTCTGATGGTGACGTTGATGAATTTGTATTAGAAAAGTTGTCACTTGAAGCCCGAGGACGATCTGATATTGTTATCGATGAAGAAATCCACAAAGAAACTCGAATTGTGTACGGTGGTGTGTACAGTCTCTACTACCGTTTCACCGCTGTTGTCACAGAGAAAGTTGTTGATCTCTTCGTGAGTCCAACGTTAACCTTCCAGCTTTTAGTAAAATCATGCGATCCTCGTCTATGTGGAGGTACTCTGATCTCTTACACATCTAATGTGACCTTTTTCATCAGCAACCACGTGACGGTGAAAATTGTTATCGGGCTGGATGTCTTTGACACTGGCATTGCCACTGAAACAGATGTGTGGAATCAGATCTCCGTTGTATTTGTTCGTGCAAAGCTGGAACTCTTTGTGTTTGTGACATTTTCATCTGGGCTTGTGCAAGTACGAAAGTTCAATTTTACCGTCGATCCTTTTGTAACTGGAGGAACATTTGCTATTGGCATGTGGCAACCTGCTTCTGGATCCATAAGCGTTCAGCCAACAAATGTCTTCTTTGGACAAATAGATGAGATATGCGTGTGGGAAAGACCCTTTGATTATGCATTAATTGAACAAAGTTGGCGAGCAAATATTCAGCCTAATGCCCCATCACTTACAAATTTGTGGAAGTTCAACGAGGGTGAAAATACTATCGTTAAAGACCTTGTTTCCGGTGTAACTTTATTCTTTCCAAAATATCCCTTGGAAGAGCCAAAGTGGGTCTTCTCTGATGCACCCATCGCGTCCGTTGTCGTACTGAATCCGAATGAGAACAACGTGACTTTGCAAGTTTTCGCCACTAACGTGTGCTTCGGATTCATTTATAAGGGACCAATTTATTCTGCTTGCTTGAGGCTGGGCAATGTCACACTAGAGTTTTATTTCCGCGCCTGTGTAGAAGCCGTAGTGGGCACCGGATCAACAGTTCAATCTATCGATGCCGTGGTGACAATTGCAGATTATTGCCAGAAAACGCTTGGTTTGCCTTACTGGCCAGCGCAATCTCTATGCAACGAGTTTCCTGGCAAGCGTTTCCCGAACTGGATAGGCAGGAACTGCTCGACCCCTTGCATTTTCGGTCAAGCATCAAATGAAAGTGAAGTCTGCATATGCGATCCAGGGTTTTATGGCATAAACTGCTCTGGAATTTGCCCAGGAGGGAGTGGACGAGCATGTAACAATCATGGAATCTGCGATGTCGTAACTGGAAAATGTTCATGTGAGCTTAATTGGAAAGGAAATGAAAACTGCGCAGCTTGTGCTCGTGGTTGGGCTGGGACAGATTGTTCGACAGCAGTCACGCAGTGGCCATCTGGAAGTGTTTTGGTTGGAGTTGGGACAGTGTCACTTGGCGGACAGTTTACATCACTCAGTGGAATCAGTTACAGCCTTTACATTACAGGGGAGTATTATCTTATTTACTCTATCCATCTGTCCGTCGTTGTGCAAATTCGTCTGGTATCGTGCTTCCAACAGCTATCTTGCGTCAATTCCATCGCGCTTAAAATATCTTCGCACAAAGTTGTTTTACATGGGCCTTATACATCTGGTGGAAACCTTATCGTCTGGTTAAATGGTAAAGTCATCGACATTGATTTGCATCGAATCACTCTTCAAAGCTACGGTTTTGAGGTCAACAAGATCACAGCTTATCTCTGGGAGGTCAAATATGCAGGGCTATACCTGAAAATACGTGTGACAGGACGCTACTTGACCCTAAGTGCAAGCGCATCGGGTTTGGTGTGCAAGTCCGCAATTGGCCTACTAGGCTCTTGTAACCAGGGATTGCTGGAATCGCTCGTGTCTTATCGTCCAACTAAAAACTGTTCTGAAGGAAGCTTTATGTTCAACGTAAGCGGAAACCAGCCCAACAATTTCCACCAAGCAGAGGACTCGTCACTTGAAACGAATGTGTCCGATAGCAAGACCAAGACCCAAGAGGTTATAAAAACCCTTATTACCACCAAGCTCAAGGTCAAAGAATGCCACAGTTTGTTTCAATATAAGTACAAGGACGTTGTAGAATATCGCGATGCAAATGCCGGGTACGCACTTTACTTTGACCACACTACAGTGGTCTCGGGAGTAATCTACAAAGCATTCTCTTTCACGGACATAACAGTAAAGCTCATGTTCAAAACAGTCCGGTACGGGGTTATCATATCCTATACTACGAGTAAGACCTTTTTTGTAACTAACACAGGAGGAAAGTTTACAATCTACTACGGAGACAACGTGTACCATACAAATATCGCCTCGGAGCTTAATAAATGGAACCAGATTAGCCTTGTGTTCCGAAAATCCACTTTAATATTGCACTTCTACTACTTTTCGTCTGGAGGCCAGTTGCATCGCCTTGATATCAACATTGGTTTCGATATCTTTGCTCCAGGGGGCATCATCGCTTTGGCTAGTTGGATACCATCTCTGGACGGCTCCGGAATTCAGCCTGTTGACTTCTTTGCTGGATTCATAGATGAAGTGCGTATATGGACGCGCTATTTCCATCCTGCGTTCATTCTGCAGACCTGGAACAGATCGGTGAGCGTTGAAACGCAAGATCTCGCGCACGCATGGAAGTTTAACGAAGGTGAAGGAATCGAAGCTGTAGACAAAGTAACCGGTATGAAACTCGAGCTTCCTTTTAAGCCATGGAGGAAACCGGAATGGAAGTATTCCGATGTAGTGTTGCAACTGCCTTTCTACGATAGAGAACAAGATTTCCCCTTTAAGAACAAAACCTTACAAACTGAAGCTGAACTTTTCTGTAACAGAACGTTGTTAATGGGACCACTGTATTCAAACTGTCACTCCTTGGGACCAGGCGTGTCTATGTTTTACTTCAGGTTTTGCCTCCGAAGAATTGCAAGCTTTGGGTCTTTGTACATGTCCATGGAGGTTATTATTGCGTATGCTGACTACTGCCAGGCCATCAACAACCTAACGGTCTGGCCAGCCAAACCACTTTGTAATGAATTTCTTGGACGTGATTTTCCTATTTGGTTTGGAGAGCGTTGCGACATGAAATGCGTCTTTGGTAAGAAGCTGGACTCTGAGAGTTGCGTATGCGACCATGGCTACTGGGGTTCAGAGTGCGCAAACCCGTGTCCCGGAGGAGCTGCAACACCATGTAACAACAACGGAGTGTGTAACAGCGTCACAGGGGAATGTGAATGTACTGCTAATTACAATGGAACACTAGACTGTGGCAAGTGCTCCTCAGGGTGGACTGGGTCCGACTGTTCCCTTGCCCTGGTGTCTCTGAACTGGTTGCAACTCTCCATTGCAATATCATCGACTGGAGGTCATTACGTTACTTTTGACGGCTACAGCTTTACTCTCGTGGCAGTTGGTGAATACTACCTGATAAATATACCTCATATGTCATTCCAGGTGCAAGTGCGTCATGTGCCCTGCAGATTGCACTCGGTTTGTGTCAACGCAATTGGAATACGGGTTTCCTCGACCGTGATATCTTTTCATGCCCCCTACACTACTGATGGAGCTCCAGTTATTTGGGTCAACGGAAAGCTCATTCTTTTGTCAGGACTGGTCACAAATCTTGGTTCCATCCATCTTGGGATCCAACTCAAGTACGAGGGACACAGTCACTACCAGATTGCATGGAAGGACAATTTTGCCATACGCATTCGAATTGATGGGCGGTATTTGAGCTTCAAAGTAGACGTCAAGTCGCCGTACTGTTATAACTCGACTGGCTTACTTGGGTCATGCGATAATGATCCTAGCAACGATCTTACAGTTAGTTCCAACGCGAGCATCACTCCTGGAAACACGACCCAGTCAGCAATAAATGTAGAGGTTGGAAGCCATGCTCTTGTACTGGAAATAGACAGCCTGATTGTTTTGACGTTCGAACACTATCAAGAGACACGATTACCATCCGGAGGTATATACGCTCTGGTCTTTAACCAAACGGGGGCTTCGTCAAGACCACTGACGAAGACATTTGTTGCCAACGTAGATATTACAATTGAAATCCTCCTAAAGCCCTACCAGCTCGGCGGAACAGTTTTCTCCTATGCAGTCCTGCAAACGTTCGCTATAACAATAAAACATTCCATCACGATACACTTTGGCAAAACGATTATTGATACGGGTGTCAATGTAACTATCAACCAGTGGAGTCACATATCACTTGTTTGGCATCACGAGACACAAATACTAGATTTCTATCACTTCAACTTTGAAGGAAAGGTGCAACGAAGATCGTACGTTCTATCCTCCAATCCATTCACACCTGGCGGTATTCTGTCACTGGGACAATGGGAGCTGTCGCCTGGAGACAATGAAACCTACACAGTGAACTCATTCGTTGGCATCATTGATGAAATCCGTGTCTGGAAGCGAGCATTCAATCCAGCTCTGATACTGCAAAACTGGCGCATGAATGTTGTGCCCACACATCCCGATGTCACAGGGCTCTGGAAAATCAACGAAGGTGAAAGTGACGTCATTGTGAACCTAGTAACAGACGAAAATATCTATCTGCCAAGATCTCCATGGCAACAGCCTACGTGGGTATTTTCTGATGCTGACGTTAAGACGAATTTAACCTCATCTGAAAAACCTTTTGATATGCATTTTCCCAACAAGACGCTAGAGGACAATGCTATGTCGTTTTGCTACGAACTTTTTTACAAGAGCACACTTTACGATTACTGCGACCTTCGTTTGAAAGCTGAACTGGAATACCATTATCTCGTTTGCCTGAAAGACATAGCAACCACCGGCCACATCCGTGCAGCTCTTGTAGCCGTTATCTCTTTCTCGGATCATTGCCAAGCGGTCCTCAACTCCAGCACCTGGCCAGCTCAGTCACTTTGTAACAAGTTCCCTGGAGCTCACTTTCCAGTATGGATTGGGGAGAGATGTGATGTGAAATGCATCTTTGGTACTGCGGATCCCAGAGACCGTAACCTTTGCATCTGCATGAAAGGCTACTGGGGTAGTGACTGTTCTCAGACATGTCCTGGCGGGCTTTTAAATACATGCGGTGGACACGGATGGTGTGACACAACCACAGGACGATGCCAATGTGACGTGAATTGGGAGGGTGATGCAAACTGTACCAGTTGTAGTCCGGGATGGAATGGAACAAACTGTCAATTTGCTGTCAAGCTTGTCACCGGCGTAACAACGAAAACTGTAGTGACTGCATCCATTGGGGGATATGGTTACTTTACAACATTCTTTGGAGTGAGCTTTACCTATAGAGTGGTTGGTGAATTCTATCTGTTGCAGTCCACTCTATACAATTTCGTCATCCAGCTTCGACAGGCTCCATGTGTTACGGATGCAACCTACACCTCGCTTTGCACAACAGGCTTTTCGTTTGGCCTTGGTGGAAACCACATTGTCATTCGTGCACCAATCACAACTTTTTCAAGGACAGTTTCCGTCTTTCCTTTGGTTTGGTTAAATGGCAAGTTTGTTGAAGTTGACCACAGAACTCAACTATCCGCCGATTTCATCATGGTACGCATTTCCACTGTCACGTTTCATATATACGGTCCGAACGGAATCAAGTTTGTGCTAACTGTGGGACACAGCCTTAGTGTAACAATTAATGTGCCAGCCATCTTCTGCCAAAACGCAACAGGCCTACTTGGTTCCTGCAAAGACCACTCCTTTAACGGAACGAGCAGTCTTGAATCGTACATCACCTCTCTGAAGATTAGTTCAGTAGTTAATAAGTCACAAACATTGTTTATTTACAAGTATTTGCAGTACCTAGAACACCGCAGACCTACTGGCGCCGGATTCAATTTATTCTTCAGAGATCATTCTGTTCGCTCGGGTCCGATGTATTTTCCTCTTGTGGATGTCCTGACCTTTGAACTGCTCATAAAAGCCCAGCAATCAGGAGGAGTCATCTTCTCCTATTTAAGCCAAAGCATTTTTGCTGTAATTGACAATGTGACATTGGCAGTTGTCTACAAAGGGACCGTTTTCCATACCGGATTCAAGCTTGAAATCAACCAGTGGAATCAACTCACTATTGTATTCAAACAACTTGTTGGCGTCCTTCACTTTTATCATTTCAGTTCCTCTGGAGACGTTAAAGTTCGAGTGTTCAGGCTGGACAGTCACGTTCTTACAAATGGTGGAGTCTTGGCCTTAGGGCAGTGGCAGCCATCCCCTAGTTCAGACACTCTGCTCCCTGAATCAAGCTTTGTAGGCGAAATCGACGAGTTCCGCATCTGGAAAAGACGGACAAATCCAGACCTTGTGAAAGTCAACTGGAGATTAAACGTTCAAGTTGAAACTTATCCAGATCTGCTGCACCTCTGGAAATTCAACCAAGTGGAAGGAAGAATCATTCGCGACTTACTTGGGAAAAGTGACCTGTTAATGATTAAGTTTCATGAGCCACGCTGGTCGTTCTCGGATGCTGATATCCCCCCCTTGAAGCCTGAAGGAATTACGTTTGTTAAC
Source organism: Orbicella faveolata (assembly GCF_042242905.1). Taxonomy (NCBI): domain Eukaryota; kingdom Metazoa; phylum Cnidaria; class Anthozoa; order Scleractinia; family Merulinidae; genus Orbicella; species Orbicella faveolata. Next base: position 26,599,466 of record NW_028301547.1, on the reverse strand, counting down.
GTTCATTTACGGCGAGAAGCAGAATCGTTCTGTTTCAGTCTTATTCTCAGCGGACCGCTGTACACTCGATGCGAAGGTCTTAGTCTTCAAGTAGCACAGTTTTACTACAAAGTGTGCCTTCATGACATCTCAGTATCTATGAAGTTACACTCCGCTTTCTACGCTATCGTTCCTTTCGCCGATTTTTGCCAGAGTTCTCTAAAACTAAAGGAGTGGCCTGCAAAAGAACTTTGCCATCACTTTGTCGACCAACGATTTCCATACTGGATCGGTTTACATTGCACCACACGATGTGTCTTTGGCTATTCCATCCCAGATGCAAACGCGACAGAAGGCGTCTCTTGTAAGTGTGAGTCGAGCTACTGGGGAACGGACTGTTCAAACCTGTGCCCGGGTGGGCTGAGGAGAACGTGTAACGGACACGGCGTTTGCAGTGTAACCAATGGTACATGTGAGTGTGAGCCACACTGGAATGGCAACGTCACCATCCCGTTCGATGAAAGCAGTCCCAACTTACCATTGCCATGCAGCAAGTGCACGGCCGGTTGGATGGGCGCAGACTGCTCCATCGCAGAAGAATCCTCCATACTGAATTCCACCAAACCAGGAGTGGCTATAAACTTTGGTGATCCGCATTTTACAAGTGTAACAGGAGTGAACTTTCACTTTGAAGCACCCGGTGCGTACCAGCTTTTCAATTCATCTGTAGTTGTCGCACAAGTACTGCTGGTTCCATGCAATAACAGAATGTCCTGCAGGCGAATTAGCGAAATTGCTCTGCGCACCGCGAAAACAGAGGTGTCGGTTAGCTACAGCGATCTAGAGACAATCGAAACGAGGAGCCTTGACATCACAAGTAATATATCTTCGAAGCTTTCCAACTCTGACGATTGGGTTGAGGTAGCTGATGTCAAATACCGCTGGCTCACAAGTAATATTCTGGAGGTTGGTTTCCCAGAGGAAATTCAATTTAACATTCTTACCTACAACGGAACCTTGGGAACGGCTATTCAAGTTCCAAGGCCTATGAGAGCCCAAACAGATGGCATCTGTGGCGAGAAAGAGAGCGGCTGGATAAGAGAACAGAGCAAGAAAAACATTTCGCTGCACGAAACGGCAGCAAACGCCTCCAACAGTGAAAAACTAGATGATAATCAGCTTAGCCAAGAGACCCTTGATCAAAAATTCACCACGGAATTCAAAATAACGGATAAAGACAATTTCCTGACAACCAAGCACGCCTCGCGCAGTTTCTCTGGAGCTGGTTACATGCTGGAGTTCTCGTCAAGCAACACAGCCGTTATGTTCGCAAGCAACACGAGCTTACCACTTCTAGACGAGTTTACCATTGAAATATGGGTCTGCTTAGTAAATGCAGACTCGAGCGTTTCCCAACTTTGCTCCTCGAGCCAGAAAGGAGCTACTGAACAAGTCACTGGAAGTCACGCTCTCTTTTCTGTCGCCACTACTAGTGGAGACTTTGCTATCATTTGCAAAGACGGACTACAAGTGAGGTGGGACAAGAAGCAAGTTACATCAGGTATTAACATCAACGAAGGTGTCTGGACGCATTTAGCTGTGACATGGAGAACAATCGATGGCCGGCTACAAACGTTTACTTACTCCGATGGCGAACATCGACAATCAACAGCCTTTGGCGTGATGACTGGAAAGCAGTTATCTTTAGATGGTTTGTTAGTTCTGGGACGTTACATGCGAGGCTACATGGTAGACAGTGAATACGACTTGCATGGTGCTTTGGACGAGTTAAGGGTATGGCAGTATGCCAAGACAATAGAGCAGATCAACGTGTCCATGAACGTCAAGTTCGATGACTACCGTGAAGGTCTGGTGCTAAACGTACCTCTTGACGAAGGAATGGGGCAGACAACTGAAGGTCGCTTTTACAGTCCGGTACCTGTTGACCTGACGAGTTCCGCTCTCGAGACTCCAGCCGTTAATATGACCACTGTGCAGTTACTCATCCACTCTGGAGACTCCCCTGGATGGGCCCCGTCAGGAGTGCACATGACACCGTTAGCAAACTACAGTCTGGCATTTAAGAACACAAGCCTCGAAGAGGAGGCCCTCAACCAGTGTTACAAGTGGTTCTACGAAGGAAAGTTACAAAAATATTGTAGCACTCGTCTGGTACCCCAAGCGCTGTTTTATTACGAGTCTTGTCTCGCAGACATTGCTGATTCTGGCAGCCTTGCACACCACAAGTTGTCAGTGAGTCTGTTTGGTTTCTACTGCCAGAAAGTGCTTGGGATAGAGCCGTGCGAGTTGTATGGCACTTACGACGCATTTCCGCGTTGTCCAACCGAGGAAGAGGGCAGCAAGCTCACTCCAACAGAAATAATCGTCATTTCGGTATCTTCAGTCTTCTTCTTGCTGTTCTTTCTGATCATAATAATTGTGGTGTGTCGACGACGAAAGCGCAGGAGATCCGAAGTGGAGCAGATTTACGTTCACGAACCAGGAACAGAGGCATCGAGCAAGTACGTTGCTGGTGACGAGCAGAGTGATCATCCTAATGCCTATACCATGAGGCAGTTACTGGATGTGTACGTGGATGCTGATGAATCGGGGTCTGATCAGACCCCGGATGTTACCCCGAGAGGTTCGCCAAAACTTACACGAAGACCGCTGGTTCGAAATCCTGCAGGCGGAATGCTGCCCGATGGAGAAGAGGAGAGTGCGGTGTGATATGACATGAACGCTGTTAGAAAACTTTTTAAATTAGTTATTAAGTATTTTTGTAGTTACTTTAGGTTATTTTCATAAGTCTTGTTCTTTTCAATTCTAATTTAATGAAGTAAGTTAAGAGGAATTTACTGTTCATCTGCGAAAGCTTTAAGTAGCGAATCCCACCAATCAAAAGCTGGAACTAAAACACTTGTAGAAAGTTAGTGAGTGACCTCAAGAAGGCTGTGGCCAATTCCACTTGACTACTTCACAGCAAATTCAAGTAACCCAGTGGTCAGTGAACGTTAGATCCACACTAAATTCTCTCAAGGACAATTATGAGAATTGTATGAGAATTTGACTCAATGGCGAAAAATATTTGTGTTTTGAGAGAATTTGTGTAGTGTGTCATTCAGAAAATATGCCTCATTAAACAGAGCCTACGCTAAGTTCCCACTTTAAATAGAGAAGTCGATTTGTACTGGCAAAGCCTTCTAGGAAATATAAACGTAAGAGTGTTTTAATGAAATTAACTGGTGTTTTTACAAGTGCTCAAGATAGCTTATACATGTATTACGCGAATCGAAACGAGTGCCGAGTGTCATGTCCTTTTTATACTTGTACCGAGTGATTTTCAATTAAGTTGCGTTTCGAGTTAATCCGAGTGTTTAGTTTAATGATCAGTTAATTACTTATTTCAATATCGAGTTTGTGTTATCAAGTATATTTTTTACTTAATTTTCAAACAATTTTAATAAAAAGTGTTTTACGTGGGTAGGATTAACGAGTTCCTTACAACAATCGCTAACTCATAGGAGATGCTGTGGTTTTATAGTTAGCGCGCTGGGGTCTAAGCTCTTGCCGGGATTAACGAGAAGACCGAGGTCACTGTGTTGTGTTCTTGGGCAAGACACTTAACTCTTACAGTGCCTCTCTCCACCCAGGTTGGCGAATTTAATCCAGGGGGTAACCTTGCGATGGACAATCATCCTCTCCCGGGGGAGAAGAAATGTTCCTAGTTTCTTCACGCTACAGAACCCGGGATAAGCTCCGGCCTGACGCAGACGGTTAAACTTCAGATTGACTTAGATACGCGATGGCGCGCGCACTAATAACACATTTCCGAATTGTTGTTGCATCTGTTGCACAACGAGTCTTGGTGAACAACCTTAAATATTGAAATGAATTTTTCTTGATCCTGCACGTTCATTTCCATGCAAATCAAACTCATTTCCATATGGAAGCTTGTGCACCAGGACTCCTTTTGAAACAGAGATGAAAAGCAACTCGAAAATGGCTTATTGTGACTTCCAGGTCACAAAACATCTAATAATGGAACCAGTTTCTCGACAAATCCCAGAGCGGAGGGTAGCATCGGAAAATCCATGACACAAGTCATTTGAATCAATCTCTCGGCTGTCGCATTATTTTGCAGAGACTGTAGCACTGCTTTCACTGCAAACCCAGTGTGATAGATTTCTCTACCAAATGCGTGCATTCCCGATTTTATTCCTGAGAGAAAAACATCTTAACTCGTTATTTCTAGGGCAGAATTCAAACAAAAGATACATTTCGCCTGTTTATTAGAGCAAGCATGTTCCTTTCTACTATTACATACATTCTTGACGGGCAGAAAGAACCCCCGGAAAGTTCCCGCGTTCTAACTGTTTTTGCAATATGTTGCGTCCTTTTGGAGAATTTAAAGGTTTAACCTCTTTTTCATTAAATACCTTGGCGGGCTAAACAATGAAGATACATGTACAACCGATAACCCTATTAGTCAAGACATGCTGTCTAACTATTCTACGTTAAAATTAATTATGTACAGTTAATTGTCATTCAACATAACGCGTGAGACAATCCATTCAAACTTTCAACGTCCCTTCTGCTCCAAAGGAGCTAACCAGCGAACCTAGCGGGAGAATTAAAGTTAAGACCTGATTGGCGAACAATATGGCCAAAAAAAACTGTTAGATCTTGTGTTAAATTAACGGCCACAAAACATCCTCTCATAATTTAATTCTGCCCCAACGCTTCAGGCATCCGCCGCATGGCAACCCACCACAGAAAAGATTGTAGAGAAATCCCGATTTTTCAAATCTCCAAGGGAAACGTAAATTGGTTTCAAAATTTGCGTAGTTCGAGCAATCGCGGGTAAAATTACAGTGTTCAAGGAAGGAGAGGGAAACGACGTTTAGTTCGAGTTATCAGGAGGTTCGAAAAATCAAGGGTTACAGAAATGGGGATTCCACGATTTAGTACCTTGGTAACGTAACTCTGCAGCTTAAACTGATAAATATTCCGTACAGACAATCTGCAGAATACTTTGTACCAATGAGCACCTTTATACAACAAGTTTACCTCGCAAGGGAACCTCAAGCGTGACCGCAATGGTCTCAAATTAATTGTAAAATGAATCCGTTCCTGACATAAAATAATTCCCGCTACTTGACGAAAGATTACAACATTGTCTTTTCGTCGACGGCAGGAAATGTTTGTATTATTTCTCTCGCCGTTCTGCTTCGGACTGGCTTTCTACACTCTTTGAATTTCAAACAGTTTGACATCCGTGTCATACCAGATCGGAGGATCAATGTTCCTGGAAAAACAAAGATATCGATTAACCTCTGCTGAACATTGTTTCTGCCGCTCCTTTTGAACTCTAAGCACCTCATCCACGAAGAATAAACAATTTCAACAAGTCTATCCACCTTCCCGGCAAAAGGAGCGCGCGCATCTGGTCTTTCGTGGCCTGAAGAACAGGCGGGTTAGCGGCGCCGAGGGGCGATAAAAGCCCGTACATCCGCCTGTTTTACAGGCTACGTCTTTCGCGCCAAAAATTTTTCCAAGAGACACTTTTATGCTATTCCATGGGAGCCATTTATTCTGGCAGCGAACTTAACTCGCGAGGAATTGGAGCACAGCTATCAACACCGAACAGACTGCTATACGAATTATATGGCACCCAACGGATAACCCTAAAAACTATACCATACAATAAGAAATTACTTTCTTTAGATTTTACCTGAGGTAGATAATTCCCCACATGTAGGTTCTGAACCACATTTGAGTGCCACTGTTGGCCTACAGCAGAAAAAGAAAACATGCGCAAGATTAAAAAAACATTCTTTTCTCGTTAAAAAGGACTATCAAAAAGTAAGGAATCCTGGCTTGAACATACAACGTGCTCTCAACAAAGCTTTCAGTGAACGGCAGTAAAAGAGTTCAGACAGTTTTATTTAAATGTACCTGGTATTTTCTGATGAGTATCGGATGTGGTACAGGTAACAGACCGACCAGAGTGCCATGCTGAAGGAACTTGATAATCTCTGACTCGTCTGTCAAGCCCCTGCCACAAACATGCACACGTTTCAACAAACAAACAACCAAAAACCTTCAAGAGGCATCACCAACAAAGGTGTTGAGGAGATCACGAATCTTTTCAATTATTGAAACTCGTCGACCCTTGAAGAACTCCCCAGATCTGTTCGGTTTATGGCTAAGACTGGGCAGAAACGTATTCACGCACCGCATGTTTCTACTCTTGCGGTATAGATTCACATATTCATTCACTAGCAACGTTCAGTTCACGGCTTCCGAGAGGATCTTTAAGATCTGAAGCGCTAAACCAAGTGACCTCACCATCAGAACAGCGTGGCAAAAGATTCAAGAGTAGAATAGACACGCGGTGACACGTAGGGCATGAACCATGAACATGTCAGAAGCCTAGCTGACCATGAATCTCTCCATAGTTCTCTCCATAGTTCAAACGAGGTGAAAATAGTTAGCTTACTTGTCGATGCAAATCTTCTCCACTTGGGGAACAAGAACTTGGAGCATTCTCATAATCGTCTGGAGAGGAAGCTTCTGTTTCCAGGACTGGACCTGCCAAAGAAAAGAAATTAAAATACAAAATGGGAAAGATTACACTGAAGTATTCAGTTCCACATGAAGAATGAAGCATAAATCAAGCATTTAGAGGTCTGCACATGATTTTTTTCAGTTGATACTTTGTCAGTGCGTCATAACAGATCTAGTAAAATATTTTTTCCAAGAGTGTTCACCACTTAATGTCTCTTTACAGTCTAAATACATCTACAATGTCAAGCATAGTCAGGTGATGAGAATAGGGAAAAATATCAACTAGAAGAAATTGTCTTGATGAACCACTATAATTATTCTCTAAAACAACTCTACAAGAAATGTAGGGCATTTAGTACTGAGAAGTAATAGTTTTGAGACTGAGATTTCTATTACTCACCCACTCTGGTGTTGCTACAAATGGTCCTGAGCTTGTAACAGAAGCGGATCGGCCAATAGACTTTCTCTCTGTACGTGATGTTCCCGGGGTACTGGGCGGGGTCGGGTCTCCTACAGAGCGCGCTTCTACGTCACTGGACTCTGATTCACTAGCAGGATTACGAACCTCTTTTACAGACACTGCTCAGACAAAGATGAAAAGCAATCATTTGGTTTGTGTTTATCACAATTTGTGTTTAACTCACAATTGATCTTGTTCTCACTGTGTAGCTTCACAACACAGTTGATGGAGCATAAAACTGGTGATGCAAGAGTCATTGCTTCAAATCTCGTTGAAGCACTGAATTTTTTTCAAGCTCTTTGCAATAAGCCATTTTCGAGTTGCTTTTTACCTCTGTTTTAAAACAAGTCCTGGTGTACAACCTTTGATACGGATATGAGTTTGATTTGGACGTGCATTTCATTTTCAAACAGAGGTAAGAGTGATTCAGAAATGGCTTATTCATTAAATCTGCAAACACAGCAGCAAGGCTAATTAACATTTATTGTAAAACAAACTCAAACATATCTCCTTAATCTGACACAACCACAAACACTCCAGCCTGGGTTGTTCAAAAGGTGGATAACGCTATGCACCAGATAAATCACTATCCAACTGATAGCGTGGTTTGTTTTGTTAACTCTTATCCACAAGATAGCGATTTATCCAGCGGATAGTGTTATCCAGCCTTGAACAAAAGAGGTCAGAACATTAAATATGCAAACTACATGATTGTTAGTATAAAAGCGTGAAAGAATAACTTACTATCGGCGGACATCTCAGGCATGTTCTCTGATGCTGAAGTGCTCTTTCCAGGTTTCTTTTCTTCTCCTTCACTAATAGAGGCCTGGGCCTCCCTGAAAGAGAAAAGACAGCCTTTACACACAAACACAGGTGACACAAGCATTTGTCCCTCAAGGACATTCTCCCTCATTACATTCTACACATCAGTCAATTGGGAAATCCTGAGAATGAGTCAGGTTAAAAATTTGTGAGGCAGGCGCATAGTCTAATAACTAGTGCATTGGCAATTCTGCTGTTAGTAGAAAAATCATAACTTCATTTTACCTATCAGAGCCCTGTGATGTAAGTCGTCTTCTTGGTTTTTGAACGGTCGCAGGATCAGTTGGAAGATTTGCCAACTGAAAGCAAAAACAGTCAATACTTTAAAAGAGTGGATATGCATGTATAAAACATACTCTTGAGCGCAACAATATTGAAATGACACTTACAAAAAGTCATGCTCTCTCAGCTATTTTAGTACCCTTCAGTTTTCCATTTCAGTGTTGAAAAATAGAAAAGAAATCTAACAGGCATTGTCTAAAAACTTTTTGACGTCTTCTGAGCACTCATTATGTCATTTTGTTGTGGTATGGGATAATTAACTGTTGTCAGGAAAGGGATATATAAAAACCTTGGTATTCGAGTTCTTAAAGTATAAACAGTAGGATTTATTGTAATTTCAGTGTACACAGTAATAACAGAAAGTTATTGTAGAAACATACTTGGTGAAAGATATTCCTCTTTCTTATAATTGCATACACCAAATGGGAATTTCCTAAAAAGAAGAAATGATGTGTTGATGTCATTTTATTTTATATGTGAATACACTGAAAGCAGGACGTTAATTCTACTGTAGACCAATTGTTATTTAATTCTCCACACACTTCCTTCATGTAATTTTTGAAAATATTGTGTTTCATCAATAGTATACTAAGAGCTTATTTACAAATTTCTTAATTCTTTTTGCGACCTGTCTATTTGATAATGTGAACTTACTTAACCCTAACAGAGACCCAGAAAATGTGAACTAAAATTTTCCCTTTTGTAATTCGACAGCATACACGAAGCAGCAGAGCTTCATCATAAACCCCTAAACAGTTGTGTAGGAAAACTTGAATTAAACAGCATGTAACATACTAACCATCAAATTGGTATTGAATGATATTATTGAAGATTTCCAACAAGAAAAATACCAAGTGGTGATTAGTGGCATTGGAGAACAGGAACCAAGGAGTGGAAAATGCCTACAAGAGAACAAAAGGTAATAAACTTGATCAATAAACTTGTATACAGCACCCCTGGCTTTAAAAGTTCATAAAAAAAATACACAGCTGCAAATCACATTTTTAGCTGTCTTTGAAAATTGCAAAACATGCTCTTACCTCCAGGAGATGAAGCAGTTTATTAGCAGCCACCATTGATAAGGATTTTAAATAAGGAGAAACTAGAAAGCAAAAAAAAAAAGGCAAAAAAAAAAAAAACAGCAGAGTTAGACACTTTGTACTATGATCAAAAAATCAATACATGTTCCGAATAATAAGTACTCCATGCTCAAGAGAGAAGGACAAATTACCGATTAAGAAGCAGTTATTCTTCAAAAGCTAAGTGACCAACTGGCATTGAAGTATTCTATTAATACTTCTAATTTATGAGAGTGCTTAAGGGGAAAAAGTTACTCCAATGTGAGATTTTACAGCATAAATAGTCAAGTGAACACTCACCATTTACAATTATTGTTAAAAGACAATCAAACAGTGGCTGAAGTCTCTGATGGCCATTTGTTATGATTTTATGGAAAACCTGCAAAAAGATATAGCGTACAATATGTAGTTACTATTCAGTAACTAATTGACTCGCAAAATTGTTGGAAAATATAAAATATTCCACAGACCAGTGATTGTACCAAATTATTTAGGTTAAGATACCTTTGTACAATTATATCACAAACAAATTTAAACAATTTACATTGTATAATGTGGGTATGTAATAAATGCTAAGTCTGTGAGGTTTTGTAGTACATAATTTCGTGTACAGAAGACAGGTTTGGAATTGCCACAAACTCAAGAACAATACATGTATGAGCAGCAAGAGATACAGCTGGAACCCAATAATTCAAACTCAGTTATTTGAATTCTCATTTTTTCAAATTCAAAACCATTTCCCTTGTATTAATTTTGTGCTTCAGTCATTTAATATTGGCTATTTTAAACTCCTGCTAAATGGAACTACTTAGATTGCATTTTTTCATTTCCCCTAAGAGTGCCAAACAGCAGGGTTCAACAGTACTTACAATGACTAGAAAGTCAGCATGCGTCCCTGTAAAGACTGGGATATCCATTGGAACCCTGACAGAATATGGCTTATTGAGACGGACACCTAGATAACAAAATAATATTATTTACATTTATCCTATTAATCTTACTACATGTAAGGTGATTAAATTAACTGTAAACATAACTCTTCATTTACAAGGAATCTTAGTTCATTTTACTTCATTTGGCATCTCTAGGAGTTTCTTCCACACTCGCCAAACACTGCCTAAAGGTCTTAGATTTCACGGTGTCATTGGAAAAATTTTATCCCAACCAATGAACAAATACTGTCCAATAGATACATGTACGCAATGAATTGGTGAATAGAGATATAAATCTGACTAATTCACTCCTTGAATATTATGCATTGTATACATGTAACTATCTGTACATGTACTTACCAAAATTTCTTTCTCCGCTTAACAGTAGCAATATGAACACTCCTATATGCATCAAGCCTAGTCGAGCTGAAAAAAGATTACAAGACAGTATTAACAACTCAGTACCATATCTCATAAATGATCAAAAGAGACAAGAAAATAACCCAGGCAGCACTGTAAACAGGAGCCAAAAAAATAACAGCAGAACTCACATTGGTCAGATCTTGCATCATTTAAGTGGAAAAGTATTGGAACCAAGATATCCAGCACATCACTGCTCTTCAGCACATAAAACAAAAATTTCTACAAACAGAAAGATTTCTCGTTAGGATTATCTCAGAAAACAAGCCAAACTCAGCTGGCTTTTATGGTCTTGGCAGCTGCAAAGTTTATCAATGAAAGTCTTTGTTTTCAAGTGATTTCAGCCAAAAATACATTGTCTTTAGCCAGCAGCCAGCCCTTGGCCACAAACCTCTTTCTTTGCACATGTACATTTAGGGCTGTCATTAAGAGCTGTAACCTGTAACATCTGTTAAGGCTGAGTATGCTTGATTTTCCCTTGATGCTATGGACAAAGTTGTCTTTGGTTGAAAGAATTCACCCACAAAGGAATAAGTTTGCTACAGGCGTGAAGAACGCTGTACAAGCAACTCAAAACTCAACGACAGCCCTGTTACACAAACAACCAACATATGGCAATTTGGGTTTAGGAGAATTCTTAATAATTTTTTCAAGCTTTGGAAAAGGTTTCCATGACTTTTTCACCTACATGTAGTGGCCCAAGACTACTTTAAAACTGTTTAAAATCTTTGAGAGAATCTGTGAATAAATTTAATTTCATATAATTTAAGAGTCTACAAATCTATTTAATTTGGCTGTGGAGATGCGTCTACATTGTATGCCAAGGAGAAACGGAATTTGTGATAGCATTCTACATGTCATATTAATAAATATAAATTTTTGTATACTTTAAGGTAGAATTAATTTACATATTTACCTTGTTTTGGTCACACATTTTCCAGAAAAGAACAAGCAATTCTTGATGGAAACTGACCTTCTTGCAAGAATTTGGAAGGTAAGTCTGAACCAAAGAATAAAATAATAACAGTTTAAAATTTGCCTTTTCTCTGCAATTTCTAATACTAACTACATTTTTGCAGAAAAGAAGAGGAAAAAAAAAAAAACTGATACAAGCAAAACCCTACACTAAATGTATACAGATTTACTTTCATTGGAAAACAGGTTTAAACTTACTTGAATTAGTGGGTTATTTAGCAAATTTGCAATACCATGAAGAACGAAATAAAAATCCTGCAAAAGAAGACGTTATACTAATAAGTAATTATCCAAAGTGACCCACGCAGGATTGTAGCCATTCAATCAGGTTGATTACCTCTTCTCTGTGTATTCGTGACAAGTAGTTGCAGAACAGGTTATCCACTGGAGGCTCCTATACATGTATGTAAAAGAATAAATGCAGTCAGATCTCCACCTAAAAGTAAA
>NW_028301547.1:26517500-26582500 GCF_042242905.1 Orbicella faveolata | reverse complement strand
AGTACGGACCAAGAAGATGCAGTTAGTAAGATATTCATTAGATCTCTACTGTGTGTCTGATGGGTTTGGCAACAATTTTTATTTACGCCAAACAGATTCAAATTTTTGACGCATGTCAAGGCAAAACTAGGCAACGTGGAATTGTTGTTAAGTCGCTGGCACATTTTAATACACAATTTAAAGTAAAAGAACGTTTTAAACTTGTACTTGCTATAAAAGTTAAGAAGACTTTGTGATAAATCATGACTTCAATTAAACATTTTGGCAACAAAAATAGCTTTAAATTTTAGCGGGTCATACAGTAGAATAACGCCCGCTAAATTTACCAATCACAGCACACGTAGTAACTGAGAGATATAATAAACGCACATTATACAATCTAGCACGTCTCAGATACCAGCAATGTAGAAGCAAAAGGTTTCACTTTATGTACTTACTGCAAGTGAACTGAGCAGTGTTTGTGCAAGAGGAGGCCTTGCTTCTGCAGCCTGTAAAAAGGAACAAATTGTTATGTACCTACATAAACAACCTACTAAGTTGTACATGCATGATTGTATATCAGGTGGTATATGCTTTGCCTTCTGACTACACATGCTGTAAGGTGGAATTGCCCTATACTGTAAAAATGTTAATTATCAATTTTTGTTTGGTAATGATATTTCAGAAAAAAAAAAGTCTGAAATTCAATTTCACTACTACATGTAAGTTAAAATACATTTCCCAAGAAATTAATCAATAATTCAAAATAAATTTCAGATCCAAAAATTTCAAGCCTCACCTCTTCATCTCCAAGATGGAAATTTTCCTCCTGTAACAAACAAAACAAATTTGTTAGTCAAGTAACTAAATATGAACAAAATATAAAAATAAAGTGAAATTACATTTTTGCATTGGATCCAAACAGCCATTAAAAAAGCCATGGCCAGTTATCTATCAAACCAAATTTTAAGAATTATACTCTCAGCACCTCTTCTCCTATGTCTCATTGACATGCATGGTTCAACTATTTCAATTCACAAGCACAAACCATACTTGTTCAGCCATACATCTTCACAATTTTATTGTATTCACTTACAAGTCAAACCATTAAAATTTACAACTACTGTACTAATGAGTGCAAAACAATGTGGCAGTGAAAATCCACTTTCAATGACAGGGCTTCACTGCAATGTATTTGGTTTTACCCTGAAATGAGACCTTAACCTAAAATTTCAATGTACAGACATTGTACATGCACCTGTAACAGCTAATGAAAGAAGGATAATAAATATTGCTTACTTCTTGTCCTGGAACTGTGGACCAAAAGAATCCTCTCCAATCAGGATCCTCAAATATGTACGGCACAAACCGAGTCAACAGCCGAACACAGTTCAAAACTGCAAACAACAAAATACAAAAACATACTAACAGATATTTTGCTGTCTGACGAGTACAAGTAGCTCATTTGCATAGTGCAGCACGTACACTTTCAAGTCCAAGTCAGTGTTTTCAATTGTCAACAAATCTTGACAAAGATTTCTTTTGTTATCTTTGATACTGTGATAAAAAACAAATGGAATGTGGTTTAGCATGGTCTGTACTCTTTTTGACAACGAGTATGCGTCATCACAGTGGTCAAAATGTTGTGGACTCATGAGGCGTAGCCGAGTGAGTCACACCACATTCGATTTGTTAAGTAGATGTATACAAATAACAGGAACATAAACTTGCAATGATATTTTGGTTACTGTGATTGTGAGTTCTAATCAGTTAGCCAGTTACATGTAGTTTAAAGACTATGTTTTAAATTTGTTGTTTTGAAGATCTTCTTAATGCCCTTTTAAGAATCTTCATCATCTCAAAATGAAAGTTGCTCGACATACATGTAATGCAAGTTCCTTTAGATTCTTGCAAAGATCCCAACCAACTCCAGGATTTTGCAATATACCTGGCAAAAAATATATTCTAAGTCTTCAGCAAATCCTTCAAGATCTTAATTAAAAGGTCCTTTTGAAGATCTTTAAAAGATCCTCGTCATCTTTTACGATCTTTCTACATGTATAAGATTCTTTCAGGATCTATGAAAAATCCTCAAAGTTTTTCCAAGGTTTTTTCTCTTTATCAGGGATACCAGGAAAAAAACATACCAGAAAGTTGTTCATTAGGGCCTGAACATCCAGTCAGAGTGGCATTCTGAAGCTTCTCAACACACTACAGGAAACAAAAATATGCCATTCTGATGAACAAAGATGCCACACAAACATTCAAGTACTAAATTTACATATAATGTATGTTATAATGCATATATACAATGTATAATGATAAATGTAATAATGTCTTTGGGCTGCTACCAACTATATCTACATGTATTATATAAATATGAGTGTTTCACTGGACATTAATACACATGAAAAAATTACTCGATTCTGATTGGCTAAGAGCAGTGCAGTTCAAGTGTAACACAGTGCAAAAATCAGTGCATGATTGACTGAAAGACAATAGGAACTTTTCTAAGAAAATAATATCACGTAAAATGATGACAAAAATTTTGTGCTGAAACTTTGAAAAAAGTTTTCTCAAATGAGAAAAAATGGTTTCAAGAAAGACCTTCCGGCACTTCCTCCATGCAAATTTTTCCATGTTTATATTATTAATAAGTAATCATACGGTTTTTCTCGTTCAATTTGGAGTTAATTTGCACTTGTGAGTTTTTCAAAAAGCTGAAATTACACTCGCTGAAGCGGCTCGTGCAATTTCAGCTTTTTGAAAAACTCACTCATGCAAATTAATTCCAAATTGAACTCAAAACCGTATGATTACCTATACAAATACAACACTCGTAAAATTCATACAAAACCACATCCAGGACTCGAGTGGTGTATTTTCCATATCCTCACTTAGTCTAGTGAAGATATCGATGATTTCACTGATATCAAGTTTGTCTCTTACGTTGTACTTAAATCTGTTGGTATATCATCGAAATATCTTCAGGTCTTCCTAGAAAGTCTTTGGCAATCTTCGGTAATCTTCGGAAATCTTCGGCAATCTTCAGAACAATATCTCATGCTCTTGCCACTCAAACATAAAATTCATATCTTCTTGCCACTGTGTAATATCCTCTATATACTTCAGGTACATGTAAACTATGTCCCCTAGTTCAAACAGCAGTGAAAGAGCTGTTCATCAACGTAATAGACCGAAATCATGCAGATGCCAAATTTAAAGTTGTCAAATCAGAAAAGCCTCATGAAGTGATTGGAATGCCGAAAACTCTACTAAATATCTAGAAATTGTTTATTCATTAAGTTTTAAACAGAAGATCGTGGCCAGCCAGTATGAAGCCTTATGCACCTAAATGTACAGTATTGGCATGAAAAGGGATAATGACGATGATGACAATGATAAGAAATAAACTACCCATAAATTTAAAACCCCATCAATTAAAGAATTTAGGCTTCAGATTCATTTCCATTCATACTGAAATCTAGAAAAGTAAATGAGAACTTTTTAACATAAAATTCTTCCTTGTGAATAATTTATCAGCACACTCAAAAGATCATTTAAAATATTCACCCCGGGATAAGTTTACGACCACTAAAAATTATCGGCAAAATGTAATGGCACGGGTCTTTTTTGAATAATTACGGTAATAGCACTTATAGTCCGTTTATTTATCCAACAATTACGATGTACGTCAGCTGAAGTAATTATTTATACGTGAAAGATCCCCGTCGAAATGTAAACATTTCCAGCGGATTTCGAAAAACTATATTGTCATGTAAATACTCGCTTGGTCCGTCGGTGAAGTCATTTTTTTTTTTTTTTGCTTTTATGATTGATCTTACATGAGCATATCCAAAGGATGGAACAGGACTATTCATGTTGTGACAATAAATAACGAAAACATTATGCAAGCCATGCAAGTTTTCGCTTGCGTCAAATACACACATGATAACGACATTTGGCTTCACATACTGTTGTATTGTAGTTCGTGACAAAAACAATAACCAGGGATTTCAATTAAAGGGAAATCAAGTAAAGGAACTACTAGCCAACAACGACTTTATTTAACATGGCAAGACATAGTCGAAAATGCTACTCACCTTGTAGCAAAGCGTCGCCAAATTTGAAGGATTCTCGTCTCGTAGTGACCTGATTTCCGAAGCAGGAATCAAAGTGAACACGTCGCTGATATTCGCCGCCGATTCGGACCAAAACTGATCCCAGAAAGTGTCATCTGTAGCTTCTACAGCCTGAAAAGGATCGATGTAGTCTAGTTTGTTATTTTCGTTGAGTTGGTTATCAGTTGGATTGACCGCAGCCATTGATTGCCTTATGCGAAGAAATTCGAGAGGCATCCCATAAAAATGAAAAAAATACATTGTCATAATTTCCCTCACCGTCTTTTTTGTCGTCAGTTGAACGACGGCCTTCCTAAAATTTAGTTTACTGTCCGAACCTCCCATTCCAACGACTAAATTTTCCCTCCTCTTTTTCTTTGTGACTGTTTAGAACAAGTGAAGTGCGCATCCTCCGTCGCCTGTTTTCTCCGCCACGTCGGTTCGGTGATTGTCGTGAATTTTCGTAATACTTCGGAATACTCCGGAAATAAAAGACTTGTAAATTATGCCAGTAAGCACGCAAGTGCACAAGTAGTTCCGGGTCAAGAAGTCTACATGAGAAGTTTTGGAAAAAGATGCAAGTAATTTGATTGCAGCAACATCCAAATTCGAAGTGACGTAGACGTGGACGACAAAAGCGGTTAAAATTATGTCCAACACGGGAGAAACGCGACTTCACTTCGAAGGAGTTCTCGACAAGCATGGCAAGAGGTTCTTCGAGGTGGGTGTTTTGACGTTTGGAAGTTTAATAACATATTAAGATGCATTGATCTGCCATCTCATGTCACCCCAAATGTTTTTCGTATTGTAAAGGAGAACACATCAAATGAATCCACGCTGCTACATCTTTGATCTCCGTCTCCGAGAAGAATCGAACGAACAACAATTAGCTACAATGTCGCGTGGATTGTCGATCGAAAGATCAGCAGGAGCTCGGATCAAGGTTGTTGATCTGACTATCACGCTCTGAAAATCTCTCTGGAAGATAATTTGTGTGTGATGTTTGATTCTAAACTGTTGATCGGGAACGGCTTGAGTTCTAATATAGCCTTGATATGCTGTAAATGGTATCTTGAGAAAGCATATTTGAAAAGTTCGCTGAAGCAATACTTTGATGAAGCACTCGACTGAAACGCGCATTGAGGCGATCATATTTAAATTTTGTTTTTCTAGTCCTTCCCTTGATCACTTAACTTTGTGGTCTCTTATGGATTAAATGGTAACTTAATTAAGACCAACCGAAAACATCGTTTTATGTCAGGAACGTCAACGTTACCATGCACCTTGTTAACTTCCGCTTGATCGACGTTCTGCAGATTATGGTCATTTACAGAGGACATTGGTGGGTTCTGAACACAGCTATACCGCAGAAAAAAATCGGCAAACACTGCAACTTCGCAACGAAATCGCCAAATTATTAGAACTATAAATTATAAATTATATTATTAAATACCCCATTACTTCAATACCGAGTAATAACTTTGGTGTCATACCGAAACTACTACGTATAGGTACTTTCATAGGTGTAGGGGCACTTTCGTGCTTTGTGGGGGATGGGGGATGGGGGATGGGGGGTGAGGGGCTATGACCTCTATGAACTGTCTCAATCTAAGAAAATCTAAAACTTATTAAAAGAAAAAGTTCTAAAAAACTAACTAACTGCAGAAACTTTATTTACGAGTTTTGGAAATCACACCAACAGCATTATTTTGTAATGTTCTCTCTCAAGTGTTGTTGCCCTAATCATTAGCGTTTTGCCTGAAAAATCTCATAATGGGTGATTCCAGAAAATATCCATACCAAATTACCATGGGTGGCATCTTGGAATTCAGAGGGAGAGGGGGGGGGGGGGGGGTTACTTGGACTGGAATTCTGAAGACATGGCGGGGGGTAACGTAGTTTGGAATTCCAAACACCTGGGGGTGGGGGTAGTCAACCCTGAATTTCCAGAATGGAAAGATGGGAAAAGCTTTGCTTGAAAATGCTGATCTGATAACTTTTCCACTTTGCAAATCATAGTAAAGCACAATTTAAAAAAAAAAACCGAGGAAGCAGGATAAAAATAAATCAGGCAGGTGTTAGCGATGACGTAGAAAAGTGAGCAGATGGGTTGCGTGGTGAGTTCCAGATTGAAGAGGCCTTAAAGTTGATGAATTAGTCGATAGATTAATAAAATATAAAACAAGTCTGTGTTTCTTTCCAATCTAAATTTGTCAATCGATGATCTTGTTGTGTGAGAAAAACTTGCACCAGTCTGCCATTTCTAAATGGAACACCTGACAGATTTGTAGGCTGAATTACTAGTGGTCAGCAGTTACTCAATGAATGCAATTTTCAATATGGCGGGTGATGACACATACTGTAGTGAATTTTGCTTTTGTCTTCCACTGGTAATCAATATGATCTACTCTCCTGAAAATATGAAGCTAATGAACAGAAAATAAAAAGTTTTATTTGGTGGTAAGCAACTTACAGATAACACTTAGAAGGGAACGCTCCCAGGGGGGGTACTTTGGAAATTTCCGGGTGGGGATGTGCCGCTGTGACCCTGGAACCCTTAGCCTATACCAGAGCTAGTTCAGCTGAATTTTGCTAACCTATACTAGAGTAAACTCCCCAAATCCCCCCATCTATTGACACTGTTGAGGCTGATTTGTGTAAATTTAAACTTGCCGATTTTATTTTTCTATATTTTTGAGTGGCAATTTCTGGTTTCCTTACTCTAGATAAAATCTTCAACCAACCAGTCAGTTTTGTGAAAAATGATACCCAATTCTAGACCCAAACGCTCTGATTTATATACCCTATCCTAGAGTAAACTGCTTGAAAACCATACCCTTCACAGCGGCACATACCTATATAGCCAATATATGGCAGTGCCCCCCCCCCCCTCCAGGGGATAGCTATGGTGTACTTTATCAAATGTTAACAAACGTGAGTTGCTTGTTTGCTTGACCAAAAATTGTGAGCAGAATTTTCTTGGAGGGAGAAAAAGCATACTTTTCCCGTTTTGTGGAAGTTTTAGGCAGTCAAAGAGGGATTCCAAAGGGTCCAAAAAAATCAGAAATTCCAGAGTGGAGGGAAGGGGAGAGGAGGGGTTTACGATTCTGGAATTCGGAGGGCATGGGGGATTGAGCATTTTGGAATTTCCATAGGCAAGGTGGGGTTAAAATGTTCATGCTGCCCATGGTAGGGTATGGATATTTTCTGGAATCACCCAATTTCCACAAATGGAGGGCTGCAGCCCCCCTGGCCTCCCCAGCTCGTATGCCTATGGATACTCTGTATGTTAAATTTAGAGCAAAATAACAGGGAAATAACAATTAAGAATTTGTTAATGGAGTTAATTTTCGATTTAGACAGCTTAATCAAAGTAATTAAGTGACATCCATTGACGTGACTTGGCGTGGCTAATAATTAACAAAAAATAACTGATACCCTCCTCTGATTGCAACACAAGGAATTGCAGTTTTCTGTTACCATGAGAGCAAAGTTTCATTGGGAATGTCTAATCAGACACTGAAACGGATCATGAAACGTTTGAGGTCTTATGGAAGATATAATTTCTAATACTGTCCAAATTGTGAAAAGACCGCATCCCGCAGGTTGGGAGAATACCGCAATACTGCAGTTCAAGATTAAAATTACTGAAATTCTGGAAGAAAAATTGTCCAATACTGCAATACCACAAACCCCAATGTCCCCCTTTCATTTAGCTGCTTATTTTATTTTAATGCACATCAAGAACGTGATATATTTTGCATTTGAAAGTCTGTATGCGAGCCAAGTGGCCCATCAGGCCAGAGCTTGTCGCAGTCTCTGTAGTAATTGAAGCGACCAGGAGTTAATTTCTTAACTCCTTCCAGCGGGGATGCTACTGCTAGTCCATCACGTGGGTCGGTATGAAACATGGACCCCTCAATCTGGACCCCCTACTGGACCTCCTTTTGGACCCATCTGGACCCCTTCTGGACCCCCTTCTGGACCCCCTTCTGAACCCTGTCTGGACCCCTTATTTGGACCCCCTTCTGGACCCCCATCTGGATCCCTTTTGGAGCCCCTTCACCAGACCCCCTTCTGGACCCCCTATTTTTTTCTTTCCAAAAATACAGGCTCTATTTAATCAGTGGGCAAAATGTGAAGAAATGATGAATTCACGCAGCGTTGTGAATAATATGATGGCTGCAGCCACAGTTAACTGAGTTTATTTTTTAGAAACCTGGTTAAAATTCTCAAATAACTTAACTCAGTTAAAGGTTAGCTATGATGAAACAACAGGGTTATATTTTATGAGTGGCTGCATTGAAATAGGTTGTGAAGTGGGTGAACTCAATTGATGTCATGATGTGGATAAACCAACAAAACGACAGACTTTGAGAACATTACTACAGTCTTTTATTTTCTTGATTCTTTTTCTTTGTTTTCGTGTCCTTCAGTTTCTTTACATTCATGGCAAAGGCAGTCTCTATTCCTTCTCATGTGCACTATACATGAATTTCCAAGGCAGTTCTTTTGAATGTTTTTTTTTTTGTGAGTTCTTTCAAACATGGTGTTGATTTTGTGTGGACGTCAGTGTACTCCACTGCCGTCGAATGAATGGTCCTTGGATTTGACTGGAATCCTACCATGCATGACTTTTATAGCCAGGCTTTTATAGACAGCATCTCCGAAAATGAACAGCAAGTCTTTTCACTAAGAACTTTGCATAATCTTTCATTTATGACAAAAAGAAACACTTGCTTCAGAGCATCTTCATCAATAGAGAAGCGTGAATTATGACATCTAGAAACTGTGAAACGTTCTCTGTCCACAGCTGTAATATGTTTGGAAAATGCACTTCATTTAAAATTGTTCACGAATTCATTCATTCGTCTGCATTTCTTGCAATTAATGAACTGCCACTTCCCTTTGACGTACTCTTGTGTTCTTTGTGAAGGTCGATTGAAATTTCTCCTTCTAAGGTGAATGAGTGCTTCCTGTTCTGAGTGAGAGCTGCCATGGTTCGAGTGTGAAGGTTCCTTGCAAATTTGACTGATATGGTATAGCCGACACATATAAGAAAAAACTAGAAATCCGCTCCAGTAATACAACTGTTTCAAACTGTTGTTACCACTTGCTATGTTCAGTACAAGATTATGCACTTGTTTGCACCACAGTAAACAACATCTCACATACAGACTGTGATGACTGACACATTTCACGAAAAAGCCACTGCACGGCACTAATAAGAGACCACTAACCTGGGTTGCACCAAGCAGAAAGGAAGTTTAAAGTTGACCTAACTCAGTTAAAAAACTATTGTTCTTCAAGTAATTTCCATGGTAACTGTTAACCTGGTTTAAGTTCAATGAACTGCCGAAAATAGGGGCTACTCACGATTTTTCAGTAACCCAGTTAATCATAATTGATCAATTAGAAATAACCCAGTTAACTCTCATAGTGTGGCTGCAACCATTATATTATTCTAGACACAACGCTACATGAATTCACTAATTTCTTCACATCTTGCTCACTGATTAAATACACTTCATTGTGTTATGTTCTAAGTTTAATTATTTAAATCAGGAGCCCATATTTTCTGGAAGGAAAAATAGGGGTTCCAGATGGGAGTCCAGATGGGGGTTCAGATGGGGGTCCAAATGGGGTTCCAGAAGGGGGTCCAGAAGGGGTCCAGTAGGGGTCCAGTAGGGGGTCCAGACTGAGGGCTCCACGTTTTGTGCTGGCCTCCATCACAGGGTTATTATACCCCCAGCATCAAGTTTGCCAGTACCCATTTATAGACCTGGGTGGAGAGAGACATTGTGAGAGTGTAGTGTCTTGCTCAATTCATTCCCATACAGGTTATATGTGGGAGTATCCCCCAGAGGTAGTAAAGGTAAAGTCTGCATACTAGCCATTGTGTTAGTGGCCCATCAGTCCAGAACTTATCCTGGTTTCTGTAGCATGAAACAACCAGGAGTATTCTACTCCCCCCTGGATGGCATGTTGGTCCATTGCAGGGTTAATCCCCAGCATCAAGTTCACCAGTACCCATTTATACACCTGGGTGGTGAATAGGTACTGTGAGAGTCAAGTGTCTTACCTAAGAACACAACATGATGCTCCCAACCAGGGCTCAAACCTGGATCGCTCAATCTGGAGTCAACTAGCACACTAACCATGACACCAACACATCTCCCCCCACCAGAAGTCTACAGGGGGCCTCACAAGTTTTGCAGATGCTGTTGTATCCAGTTTTTTTACCTACCCACCTCCCCTTCAGTGATGTGTACATATTTCCCACTTCTCTGGCCAGCAATCCCCTGCCTTAAGGCTAATTCTTGGCCGGGGGGGGGGGACTCCAGAATCCCAGGGGTAGTCCCCTATATGGACCATATAGCTATGTGTGGTCCTAACGGGTATGGTTTTTCAGCCTTTTGGTCATAAATAGGTATCGATTTTAGCCATTTTGGCCATAAATAGGGCATGGTTTTCGCACTCTAGTCTTGAATTGGGTATGTTTTTTAGAAAAAGCTACTTTTTCATCGTCATGATATCGATAAGATCGATGAACAAAAGCCCTTCATGATGCCTTTAAAATCAGTCTGAACTCGGCAACTAAGTATAAGGCAGGTCTGAAACAGGGTAATTGATTTAGGATCGGGTCATAAATAGGGTATCAAATTTTTGGTCAGGTCATAAATAGGGTAAGGGTTTTGGGAAGCGGGCCGCACACCCCCACTCAATTTCTCTTGGACCACCCCCCGGGAGTTTTTTAAGAATACTTCAACAAAGATTTATAAATTAAAATGACACATTTTGTTCTCTGATGCTATTTCATACATGTAGTTTTTAACTAAGACAGTAAAGTACCCTCAAGTGGTGACATTTGTGAAGCAGTGTGGATGCTGCCTGGCTGCCCATGATAATCACCTGGAATTGTATAAAACATCTTTTCTTTCAAATTGCTCAGCATGACCAGAAGACTTCCTCATTGTTTAAACAGACAAATCGATCCACAATGGTTTTATAAATCTAATATTACGTTGTCTATGAATTTGGAATACAAGATTTGAAACAAGTCCTCTGAATAATGTAACCATTCAAATGAAATTTGAAATGTTCGACCGTTTTGCAGCACTGTATTTTTCACGTACGCTCTACGAACTGGTAAAGTTAGTGTGAATTGAAAAATTATGCAAATTCAAGTCAGCTCTTATAGCAAAGAATCCAGGTAACCAAAGCGTGCCATATGAGAGTCTGTATGGAGGTATTTAGGAGTTTGCATGGATATCATCGACAACTCTGAAAACTATCTCTGTTTTTCCTTTGAAAAGCTAAAATAGAGTTTTATAACCTTACCTGTAGCGCTTCGATCTTTACACGTTTTTAAGAGGGTCTATTATACTCTGGCGGTTTGGCGGTGTAAGTAAATTTTGGGTGCCGGTTTGCGGGTACATTCACATTTATCTGGTGGTTTACGGAGAATTTAGAGAGTTTAAGCATGACGTTTATAGCAGACGGCAAACGGCAAAGATTGGAGAGGTTAAGCATGACGTTAACGGCAAACGGCAAAAGCAACTTCTGATTTTGAGTTCTTTTCTTCTAACCGTAAATAAAGCACACAAACATGGAATAACGTCTCCTACCATTCATTGCAAATACAAATAACTTCACTCTACTGTACACACAGCTGAAGAGAGACGGCAAAAGTTTCATTTTTGCCGTTTGCTGTTTGCCGTAAACGTCATGCTTAATCTCTCTATTACCTCTGAATTTGTGTTCTTTTCTTCTAATCCTAACTAAATCATCACACAAAAATAGATAGATGTCTCCTATTCACCGCAAATACAAATATTTTCACTCTACTGTATAGACAGCTGAAGACAGACGGCAACTGATGTTTCATTTTTGCCGTTTGCCATATGACGTAACGTCATGCTCTCTATTCGCACGGTTGCGGGAAATCATATCATTTTGAGTTTTTGCGAGTTTTTGTGGCGGTCATTCAAACAGAGTTAAGAAGCTCAGAGCTCTGAGCGGCAACTTTATCTTGCTTGAAGCTTTTCCCTTAACAAGAGATTGCATTTATGTCTAGAAGTCAATGTGATCTGTTGTCGAGATCTTGTGGTCTTTGTGAGGAGATCGATACACGCTCATTAAGCTAACATAACGTAAAGAATTTGTTACTTACTGTTAAAGATCGGCTATGATGAGGATCGTCCTACTAGTAGGGCGGTTTCGGTTTTTAGGAGAGAGCTAAAGTGGTCTGCGGTTTCGAAGGAACAAAATATGGCGGTTTGATAGACCCTCTTTGAACGATCTGACCAATTTAATTACACTTAGATTTTCAATCAACCGAAAAGATCGATCGGTTGTTTAGAGCTTTCTTATTATTGTTATAGGGCTTTAGGAAAAGATGGTTCACCCTAGACGGACAGGATTTAACATATTTTAAAGCAGCTGAGAAAACGGTGAGAGCATAATATAACCTCGATCTTCACTCTAGAAAGAGTTCTGAGAATCAGACCTTGAAAAAAGAATCCGTAATCTTACGCTGTTTGTTTCTTCTTTGCAGGAAGAGAATTATCTTGGAACTATCAATTTTAGCGAGGTGAATTATGTTAACTACGCTAATATATAGATTTAACCTAACCTAGAAGCGGTGCAGCACGCTAATTTATTTAGCCCTTCAAGTGAACTCTGAATTTAGTTGATGGTACCATGTTCAGGCCCCTAGCTAGCTACACTACTCTCTCATTATTTTAGGTATGGCTCCTGGTACAATTAAGTTCAGCTCGCGAACGCGTAGTGTGAATAGCGCACGGATACGTACGTACATACGCCGAACGGACAATCACTTGACAACGAAATTTTCGTAGGCATGGGGCTCCACTTGTGCGCCTTTGGCCTTGGGCACGCAAGAGCGCAGCGTAGGGAACCTACAGTGCCCAAATGAGCGCGAGGGTTCCTTATGAGCTCTGCTATAATCGGAACAAGTTCAGTCGAGAATAAATAAACCATAACCGTTTTCTCCTACATAGACAACTCGGGCTCATGGTATCAGTCTAACTGTTAATTGTTAGATATAACACAAAACAGTTCAGAGGGCGCTCTGCTATGTATAGTAACGCCTCGTAACTGGTGTCGAGTGCGGAAAGCGTCTAGTGGCCCAACTTATAATTGGTTACATTAGTAACCAATAACAGAACTTAAAACGCAAGACCAAAGCGGCACAAGCTTTTTTTAAAGTCGTTGCAAAACCTCTGTGATCGTGTGGAGACTTTTGAAGGAGGATACCTTGTTCTGCTTATCAAGGGATGGTCCCGCTAGTTGCGGCTGTGATTTCATTCAAACCGACAAATGTACCATTACCGTTCATTACATTTTCCCTTCCTGTAGGCTGCGTGAAGCCCTGTAAATCTACAGGTAAAGCCGAATAAGCGATTGAACCCGGGTTTCCCGCGGGACCATTTTGTGATGTGCATTTTGTTTGGGCGTTGTAAAAGAGGGCATATACTTCTTTTTTGCTTCTCAAGAGCGCGGAAGATCTTTTTTCTTTACAATACCTGCATTAAATAAGCCGCCAACTTATGAGAATCAAGACAAACGTCAATGTGTGAATGTTACATTGATTTATAATCCATCAAATATTTCCGCTCGCGCGCCATTGGTCTAAACACGTCACGTGATTGATTATGCCCCAGCTAAAACTGGGAATATCGGAGTGATATTCACCATTTTTCAAAACTGCGAGTGTTGCGAAAAATATCTGAAGGATATAAACATAATAGCCTCCATTTGGCGCAAAAATATGTTCGGATATTTGTCCTTGAACATTATCTGTTGCTCGAAGCTCACAGTTTTCCTCGAGCTACGTTCTCGAGAAACTGTTCGCTTCTCGGAACAGATAATGCCCGCAGACAAATATCCGAACATATTTTCGTGTTACATAGAGGCCATTGTTTACATACCACCAAATTCTTAGAACTGAAATCGAGAGAAATTTAAGGGGTTTAGTAAAGAGAATTAGCATTTTATTATGCAATCGTAGTTGTCATAAATATAAAATCGAGCTTAATTAGTGAGTTAGGCTTATTTACTAAGAATATCCTGGTCTTTCTATGTTTTTACTTTTCCAAGGTCAAGGCAGTTAATCCCGTGAAAATGGTGAACAATGGCTTCCAGATTCTTACCAAGAATAGGACGTACACATTTGTAAGTTCTGATAGTTATACTGGAAAACAATAGGTGTGAAGACAGAAATTACGGGGACGAGTATAAACTGCGTGGGTGCAGTACAATATAAAGAAAGTGTCAAGCGTTCTTCAAGTAGAATTTGTTCTCGTGCCGGCATTTAGAAATAAGTTCTGATCTTTTGTTTAGTAGATTGTCGTTGCTATGTTTGATAATCATTAGTTTTTCTGTGAGGCAGAGGTCGCATCGTTTGGAAATGTTGTTGTAGGGTCTTGCACGGCTAATAATTGACCATTTGATGTTGAAGTCTTGTTTTTTGTCGTGTAGTTGCCAGATGTATTTAGAAAGCTCGGTGCTGTTGATGTGTTTTCTGTGCTTAAATGTGGATTTGTGCTGCGAGAATCTCTGTTTGAATGTTCCTTCTGTCAGTCCAATGTAGTTCTTGGTTGTGTTGTTAGTTGTAACTTGTGCGTTGTAGATTACACTGGAAGTCAGGCATTTGTTGTCTAGCGGGCATTGGTCTTTTTTGCGGCAGTTGCATTGCTCTCCGGTGATTGCGTTGGCGTTGTTGTCGGCGTTTGTTATTTTCATGTTGTGTTTGTTGATTACTGTTTTCATGTTGTCCATGCAGCTACAGCTGCATGGACAACATGAAAACAGTAATCAACAAACACAACATGAAAATAACAAACGCCGACAACAACGCCAACGCAATCACCGGAGAGCAATGCAACTGCCGCAAAAAAGACCAATGCCCGCTAGACAACAAATGCCTGACTTCCAGTGTAATCTACAACGCACAAGTTACAACTAACAACACAACCAAGAACTACATTGGACTGACAGAAGGAACATTCAAACAGAGATTCTCGCAGCACAAATCCACATTTAAGCACAGAAAACACATCAACAGCACCGAGCTTTCTAAATACATCTGGCAACTACACGACAAAAAACAAGACTTCAACATCAAATGGTCAATTATTAGCCGTGCAAGACCCTACAACAACATTTCCAAACGATGCGACCTCTGCCTCACAGAAAAACTAATGATTATCAAACATAGCAACGACAATCTACTAAACAAAAGATCAGAACTTATTTCTAAATGCCGGCACGAGAACAAATTCTACTTGAAGAACGCTTGACACTTTCTTTATATTGTACTGCACCCACGCAGTTTATACTCGTCCCCGTAATTTCTGTCTTCACACCTATTGTTTTCCAGTATAACTATCACTTATTGTAATGCAACTAGTCCAGCAATTAGCCTATTGTTTAATACCGTGTATATATATCTAGTTGATAGGAATGCTTATCATTAAATACTGTCTGATGAGTGCGTAAGCACGAAACTCGGAGTAACAGCAAATCTTGCCTCTTCGTTATTACTCATATTCTCAGCTCTACACTATATGTGTATTGAGCACTATTTTAATGGGATCTGCTACTTCCTCATATGGTTAAGTTCTGATATAAACAGTAAGGTAACAAGTAAGAGGTATAACTGTGTGAACACAATAGCACACCCAAGATGTATGGAACCTAGCTGCGACAAAGTGAGCTAAGGTGCATTCCAGGTTTTTGAGATTCCAGTGGAACGCCTGGCGGAAAAAAAAAAAAAAAAACAGTTATCGAGAAAGGGAGTAGAGGGTTTGCAGAAGGCTTTGCGATCCGAGAAAATAAACTGTACCATAGTCTAAAACAGGTTTTGTCAGATATTTGGCAATCTGGAAAAAAAAAGAAAAAAAAAAAACAGAAACACCAGAAGCATCGTACCTGTCCACAATAATCGCAGGTCACAGTTTTATTCCATGGAAAAGTGTAGCGGCGCGCGTGCAAATTGCCATGCAATTCTTTGCCACACAGCCGCGGTATTAGAAATTGGTTCTACAATGAGGCGACTAAATCACTTCCAAGCTTGAAATTAAATAATTCACTCTAAAATGTTTTCGAAGATAACCCAAGAATTTCTCTCTGTACGTGAGCCTACAGCAGACAAGAAGAGGATAAGGGACCCCACGAGGCGAAGAAAGCCTCTTGACGCCGTCGAGTTCAAAAGAACCCAGCGTCTCTGTGGGCAGACAGTCGAAGTTTAGGCGAGTTGACTGTCCCTCATAGAAAACGACGGCGAGTAATGTAATTGTTTTACATGTAGCCGACAGGTGTAGGTAATTTTTAAGGCAAAAGTCTAGACTAACTTTCCTTTTAGAGGGAATGCGAGCGCACTCGGATCTCCTGTCGCCGTTCAGTGAATAGTTAACGACATTAGAACCTGCCAGATTTGTAATGGGAACACGACGAGAGTGGGAAATGGATGTTTATGTCACGAAAAGTAGTGAAAGTGAAAAAATGGATCGTGCAGTTTTATAATTCGAAGCCGAAAACATTTCAGGAAAGTTCTCAGTGTAGATGAATTACATATACTGAGGTGGGATTTTTTATGACTTTTCAGTCTGCTCCTAGTCCTGAGTTACTCACAGACTGGGTGAGTGTGTTGAGACAAGCGATGCAACTGAAATCCTTTGAGAGGCGTAGAAGCGAGGCGAGGTAAGAAAGACTGAAGACATCATCAATAATCTGAATGGAAACTGTTAGAAAATATTGAATGACAAACAGTACTCAGTAGAACCAGATATTATTAGTCAATAGCTTTCTATAACTTGAATGATCACAATCTAGTGTTATGGGTTAGTACCACCTCGCACAACATAATAAATAGTGCTCAGTAGCTTTCATTTGAATGGTCACACACTTGGGTTTCATCCTCAGAGTTCAAATTTAGAAAAAAATGTTAAAAAAATGTAAATCTTATCTATATTGGTCATGCACTTAGCTATACAAGCACTAAGCTTGGCTAGTTTACAGGCATGCCACTGCAACAAAGGAAACAAATATTTCAAATAAACGTAACATAGTTAAAAATCCCAACTGACAGGAGGCAGACCAGTTGGCTATTTACAAAGCGGGACCGAGGATTTGAACTCGGGACTACCGAGAAACAAATCCCGCTAGTGGCAGGGTGGTGGCCTTGAACCCGGGACCTCCGGATTACAACACCAGCGCCCTAAACCACTCGGCCACGCTGCCTCCTTATTAACAGAATAACCAGTAACATATGGCACTATTGTTTAACAACACTTTTATTTGGATGACCACATTAAACTAAATTGGTTTCATCCACGGTTTAGACAATCAGTCATGTAATGATAAAAATGTTTCTCTGTTGCGTGATTGCAGTTCGCTAAGTTCCACCGACTCTCAATACGAAGAGGTCAGGACCCGGCCAACTCGAAGTATGAGTTCTGATCAAAGCTTCGACGAGGGCGATTTACCCGACGATCTGTATTCATCTGTTGGTCCACCCGGTGGTGTGAAGTCTCCAGCGCAACCCACTCAAGACCCGGGAGAAATGTACAGTTTGGTTGGTGCCCCAGGGGTCGTCACCTCGACGTTGCCGAGGACAACAAAAGATGGAAGTGATGCTGCAATGTACGAGCTAGTTGGAGCGAGACCACCATCGAAATCTGCGCCACCCACCTATGAAATGGCTCAATCTGCAAAAGAGACAAGCTCACCCCCGAAGACCACACCTGAGAACGCGCAAGAAACGGCGGAAAGCGCAGATCTGTATGAAAGTTCTCCCAAAGTTGAAGAAGACACTAGAGATATTTATTCTTTGGTTCAAGAACCGGGCGGTAATCCACAGACAAGCCAACAGATGCGAACAGGAGAAGACGAAAAGGAGAAACCACCTGATGTCGTCTCCGACCTTTACAGCTTACCGAACATCAACAGGAAGCAAAAGCAATCAGTACGAGGTCTCTCAATCATATCGGAGAACCCAGAATGTGGTGATGAGCCTTCTCCCGTGTCTGACCCCGAGGAAAGCGCCCCTCCTTTGCCTTCCAAGATTGAAGAATCGTTTGCTATCGAAGAGATAAAGCGATTTTTAGAAGAAACCAAGCTTGTGGAAGAGGAAACTGAGCAAACAAATGGAAAGAATTTAGAAGAGGAAAACTTCCCAGATCAAACTGTTTCTGCGATGCAACAGCTGAAGGAGTTTTTACAAAAGCTTGATTCGACTGAAGCGGAAGAAGAATAGAACCGTGTAGAAGAGTTTAGTTAATCGCAGAACTTCACGTTTTGTTCCAGTTTGTATTTTCTCTTTGTAGAAAGAGACAGAGCTAGAAATACAAAGTTATTTACACTTAGCACAGTGCCCAGGCATGAAAGAGAACTTATGCAATGGCTTTAACTAGTCAGAGCAGTCATGCAGTGTTCTTAGCCAATCAGCAGCAGCAACTAATCGTCGTCACTTGGCTTTCGCGTGTTTCCCGCGCTTAACGCGGGTTGCGCGATACTACGTCGAATTCTAATTGCTCCATTGTGTTGTTTGCTTTGTTTCAATTAGACAGGTGTTATGACGTAGATTATCGTTTTATAACAGTGTCTAGAAATGTCGTTATTAAGTACTCTGAGACTAGAACACCACTATAACGTACCATAGTGGGTAAAAATACCCTAGTTCGTACGTACAGTTAACTCCTTAGCATTTAACTGGCTCATTTTAATGTACATGACTGTCTCTAGAACGGAGAGGTGAAGTACATGTTGGTAATTCGCTAGCTGTTTGATTTATTTTTGAGGTTCCTTGTGATGAGCTCCGTTTGATGTCAACAATCAAAATATGAGAAATGAGAGAGGCGGCATCGACACAGCGACACGCCCTGACGGGAATTACAAAGTTGCCATGGATACAGTCTTCCCTCGTATTTACAAGATTCTGATTGGTCAACTCAAACGAAAACCATTACCAAGCTGTCAAAAAGGTGATCAAAAACAACGGTGCGGCGCGCATGACTGTACTGATCATTTTGTAGTCAACCGCTGCCCTATACGAATTTTCGTATTTATCATTGACCAAAATAGCCTTTGTTATAAGAAGTAGTATTTGTAGCGCGTTAAATATTGTCATGAGGTATTTCAGAGTCCGTATTTAAGCACATAGCTGAAGAGAAAAGGGATATATTTGTGATTTTACCTATAAAGCAATATTTTGATATTTAACTTGAACGACATGTACTTTTTTTCTATTTTTTCTAACTTTTGTTTGTATATATTAGTAAAAATATATTTTGATCTTCATGTTATTGGACTTTGTACTGATTGTAGATTTCCTGGAATAGATACAGAGTATTTTGTCAAGCTATTTTGTATATTTTTGGAATATATAATGATTGTAGATTTTCATGAATTGAAGTAAACTATTTTATTGTTGACGGCAATAAAGATACTGTTTTAAGTATGTTTGCTATTTTTTCCAAACCAATAAAATTTGTTACCGTGAAATTACGAAAGTAGTGATAAAAAATTGTGGTACCTTGAAAATTCCGAAAGCAGCGAACCTTTGAATGAAGCGACTCGGCTAACGTGCCGGTTTACATCGTCAGGATTGCCACCCAATTCAGGTCATGCGATGATTCACTGGAGGGGTTGCAATTGTTCTATTTGTACATATTCCCATGCAATCAGTTGTGTGCGGCAATTAAATTACACAATTGTAATCTCCAAAATGAATCATCACTTGGTCTGAATTAAGTAGCAAGGATATCAACACGTTAGCCGAGTTCGTCTATTATAGAACGTTTTCACTTAGGTGGCCAACAACCATGCAAATTTATTGGAACAAAAGGAATTGTTTACATAAGAAAAGAGTTCAACTCCCACAGGACTGGTTTGGTACACCAACATGGCTGCCGTTACATTGTTTTGGTACACCAGTGTTGATGCCGTAATGTCATGTGAAAACACTTTATACTCGACTCAATCCGTGAGAACCAATGGAAATAACAGGCATAGCGAGATTTTTTATAATTAATTTAACAAATTGTTATTTCTTTAGAACAAAGAACAGAAAGCTGAACAGAAAAAGTCATCTGATATTTGTTTCAGATGACCCTTATTTCAAAGGAAACAAATTATGGATACCTTCTTTGCAAAAAGAATTATACCTTTCATCTCTCTCTGTAGAGAATATATATATATATATATATATATATATATATATATATATATATATATATATATATATACAATGTGGGAGGAAAAACACAAATAAACTACAAGTTCATCCCTACAAGCCTGTTTCGTGGTTGCCCACTCATCAGATATATATATATATATATATATATATATATATATATATATATATATATATATATATATATATATATATATATATATATATATATATTTGTCAAAAATGAACTTCTAAGATGTACACATTTTTGAAAACAAGAAGTAACGCCCTCAAACAAACTAGTCAAAACAAGTTGTTCACTAACAACACGAAACAAAAACAATATAGTTACCCTTGGGATACTTTCTTGCTCCCAGGGCATGTCAACTGAAAACAAGACGAGGGAGTACAATCCCAGGGATCCGCTTGACTGCGGTTTCTTTAGGCCCAAGAGACAAAGTCCAACGACGGTTTTTTGTGCAATATTTTTATGTGAATTTTTCCTGAACTTCACAGGTAATAATTTGTATTAAGAGCACAGTAGCCTCGTCGCAATGCACAACGCAGGGAGCTGTAGCCAGATTAGAAAAGCGGGCTTTCTAATTAGGGATCCAACTCGGCCACCCTAGGGATCGCTCGCGGGATATTGGGAGAAACAAGAAGAGCCGAAGGCGAATTAATGGCTTGTAAGCGTTTTTCGCAGCATTCCAAGTAATGAAATGCCGACAAATTATAGAAAATTAATAGCTAGTCACTATTGTACCAGTCAATAGTTTTGTTATACTACTAATGATGGCGCACACAGCAATTCTAATTACTGTATATAAATTATCAATCCGTGGCCGATGGCGCTCGTTGAATGTACCCCATCGCTTCGCCTAATGCTAAGGTTCCAGCATATTTTAAAATCAAATACGTGACTGTTGCCTGCTCGTTTTGATTAATTTCCTGAAATCTCTGGGCAGTTAAGTCTTTTCTTCCAAGGGACGGGATGCTCCGTCAACAATGCGGTATCTGTTGAGCTTACTAAATTCCCAGTTACCTGCTACTCCCTACTCCTGCTCGGACCTAATATGTTTAGTTTTCTAACGAGCACGAAACTAAAGAATTCGGAGAGCAAAGCGATCAGGGCTCTTCGTTCGCTTAGTTCGCCGAATTCTTTTTTTCACGCAGGCTAATATATAGTTCATAGGAGGCTAGCCTCTTATTGGTTGGGGCGGGGCGCAGCGCGAAATGACAGCGGATCGAATTAAGGCTTGGTGCGAGGAGCGACCTCGCATTCCCACGCCGAGCTTTCCCCCTAATTTTTAGCTCTTTTTTGTGCGCAATGTTTCGCACTGCGCCTCAACTAACTGAACACCTAGAAGAGTATAATGGGTGGGCAAAAAAGACAAAAAAATAAAAGAACATCTCGCAAGAGATTCCATTATGAGGTATGCCTGCAGGGAATCATGGCAGTTATATTCATCATCTTGGACTGCAGGGATATTTGTTTTGATGAATGCAACTGCCAGATTTTACTGCTGGTGATGCCATCCTCCTTTGCGATGCAAGCATAAGAATAAGTTGAGGACAGCAGCGACGTTAGTATATGCTTATGCTTATATTCACTGGGGACACGGTTGACAGAAGTATAAAGTGCTCGCTGATTGGCTGAAAGTCTTACGCTCATGCTTATACCAACGTGTCCTCACTGGACATAACAGCGACATAAGCATAAGCATAAGAAGAACGCAAGGTTTTGATGTTCTTATGCTTATGCCTATGTCACGACCGTGCTCACCGTGAGCGCATAAGCTTCTTTTATGTTTATGCTTGCGTCGCTAGTGAAGACCGGGCTTAAGCGAAAGACTTTCAGCCAATCAGCGAGCACTTTATCCATAAGTAGGAAGGCCTACACTTATGTTGCAGCCGTCCCCACCAGTGCATAAGCTTCTTCTTACGCTTGCGTTGCAAGTCACGGGACATTTTGAACTTGCAAATCGATACAAAATTACTTTCTAAACTGAAACGTTGGTTTGAACTTGCTAAAGGTAAATTAACCTGCCCTGCAGCGAGTTTGTGAAAATGACGCTTCAAACGTGAACCCTTAATTCGTCAAAGGAAACGACGATCAACAAAAACGCGTATATGAAAATTATTCGAAAAAGGGCAAGGATGTTAAGAGGGAATCCACTGAAGTTTAAGTAACAAGTGGACAAAAACTTTATACCAAGATTATTTGCATTACATTGCAAACTTCTGTGGGGCTGTTTTAAATATCTTCTCAAGAGAAATCAATTCTAACAACACCAAATGTCGAAAACGAATTTTGAAGTTCGTATGAAACACTTGAAAGTGCTGTTGAAACGAAACTGATGAAGAAACTTTACCTGCATGTGTTTGCACAATTTCTCTGAACTTTGAAATTTATTTTCTCGAGTTCCTATGGGAAATTGTTTATGGTGTTCTTTCAGGCAATTATTTATATCTTTAGCTTTATTTTAGATAATGCAAAAAAGGATTTTAACATACCAAACATTATTCTGGTACAAGATTTTTGTCCACTAAAAACTGAAATTGCTCGATCTCCTATCGAATTTCATTTAAATTGTGGTTTTTCAAACATTTGCGGATTTCAAAACTCTTAGCCAAAGCGGAGCAGTTGTCGGAAGACGAAATCTTTCTTAGCTGACTGTTAACTATTAATGAGGGCTACGAGATAAAAACATAATCGGTTTACAATAGTATAAATATAGTTTCAATTTTGGAATTTGAACACACACATTGTCCAGCACATTGTCGGAAGACTAAAAGTAATTAGCCATATTAATATCAATCATTATTACTCACTGTATAGACTACGTGAAAAATTGTCGTCTTCCGCTATTTTCGAGAAAGTTGCATTGCGAGATTTGTAATCATTGAGACCTTAAGTCGATCTATTTATCTTTTAAAGTTTTAAGGATTTTTAAATTCGTTTGTAAATTGAATGGGCCTTGATGAGGTGACTCAATAAGCTGCTTAAATGACAGAGGTTTATAGGAAAAAGGATTTCCTATCACAATCGGATTAAAATGCTTCAAGTGGTCGAAATTTAACTCTTTGGCTGTGACACTGAATCAAAAAGTTTGCTTTAGAGGCCTTTCCGGCTTTTAAGACCGAAGAAGAGTGTGTGATTCTGACCACACAATGTTGGAATTTGTCGGTCTTTAAAACACGTTTGTGCTCAGATACGAGCAAAATTTTATTTGGACTACATTGTAGCGGAGAACATGCCAGGGATTTGTGATTTGTAAAATACACTTTGATCAATTTTCTAATTTTTAAGGTAGAATATTGAGGATTAAGATCTAGATCAGGCTTGTGTCGGTAAATGCGTTTGAGAAACATGCGTATGGTCTTTTTGAATGCCATTATTGCCTTATTTCAGTCGTCTAATTGATTTTCCGTCTTTAATGATCAATTATTAATACCGCTAATAACCACAAATTATCCCACATTAGGTGTATTTAAAATCGGTAATACCGTCTTTCCTTCAATTCACCAAAGCATTGACGTAAAGGCCACTGAAAAATCACAATGGAATGAACAAGTCATTTGATGATATAAAACTGAAACTCCGAAAAACTGATTGATGCTATGAAAACTGATCGAGTAACTCGGTCTAACTCGGTATTGGTTTTGTCTTCAATGACATTAAACACAGCTTAAAAGTTTATAACTTTGAACATAATATATCATCTGCTCTCTAATTGCACCAAGCAAATGTAAGCGAAAGAAGACTTCGAGTCTGGTTTTTATGGTCTTTCTAGTGTCATTTAGGACATTTCAAGAAAGGGTCTTTTTGGCAAAGAGTATAAGATGACTTGACCTGAATACTTAAGAGGCGGGAATATGAGGGGGATAGTTTGGGGAATATTTAGGGAGTATCTGGGGGAATTAAAGGGTGTTCTCACCACAACTCAAAAGCTCCTTTCCCAAAGGCGTGGAAGATCCTTTTTGGTGCCCCTATTGTCCGATTTTTGTTTTGCAAATTATAAAAGTTCGAGGTGGCAAAAAAACTTGTTGGTTTTTGTCGTTTGATCCGAATCAGTGTGAGGAGATTATCATTCAAGCTTTCGGAACAGATATTGCGTCGAAAATATCCACTTTTACTTCAAAAGGCTAATGAAACATCTGTGATTTTGTTTTAAAGTATGATTAGACACTAAATCAAATACAATGCGCGTTTCTTGTCCCGAAGGTCTTTGAAGACCTTCCTGGCAACTGCTGGCGAATTTGTTTGGGCTCTCTAGCAGATATAGCCTCTTCTCGCTATACTGATGAATATGCAGCTAGATCTGACGAGAAATCGAAGATGCAATGAAGTTTGCTGGGCGGGAACGTATAGCAGTGAAGTCTGCGGTCTAGAGAACTTATTCCTCTTAAGCCTGCCCTCAAGGGTTTTTAAAGACACTCTTCGCAAAAAAGGCCAGTAAATGAGTGATTTTATTTGCCGAAAATTACACACAGGTCTTCTATTTAAGAAATAAGAATCATATTTTTATTGTGTATGATTTACACCGAGCCTGACGAAGTATATTTACTGCTTGTAGCCATTTGACACAGATCTTGTGTAGCCTTGGAAAATGGTTTTTTTTCACGAAACAGGGTTTGTCAACACAAACTGTCAAGGACGCAAATGCATGAAATTAAAAACAAATTGTTACTTAATGTATCCAACAGACAGAAAAAAAAGTATACCCGCACATTCCCCACAAGGAGCCAAATTCTCCATCGACGGTCAACAGGATATGCACAAAAGCTTTACAATTAAGAAGCGAGGATGGCGGATGGAAACTCATCGCCCGGCCATTTTTTGGGAAAAAAAGGCCGCAATTAATTAAAGGGCCGACTTCGAGACTGCTCTGCAAACTCAAGACTTTCCCATGATTTCTGTGTACAGCTTTGTGCTCTCGAAGTCACGCGAATGTTGACAGCGCCTCTCAACTTGTCAAAGGCAAGCGAGGGATGTAATTTTATCTTAAATTTTAATTACAACACTTTGCAAGTTCCCACCAGTTAAACTAATTTACCATGTTTACCCTTTTGTTGAGTCATGTTTGAACATACCCGTAGTTTTGGGCTTAAAAAAATATGTGTACTAAAAGGTTGACGGCTGGTAATTTCCTGTCTGCATAAATCGTTGTCATTCGTTCAACTGGGCACGCAAGAGTGCTTTTGTAACATATAACATGTACAGTGTCGAAAAACGCTACAACCCTTAAAATGTGTTCTTCGTATAGTTTCATATTTGCTGCAGTTAAAAGAAAACCCTCAACAACAAATGTCCGATGTGTTCGTGAGCGAACATCCATGAGTTGATTCCCTAATGAATGACAGTTGTGAGTGAGTGCCAAATATTTGATAATTGGCAGTCGCAACGTCTGTAAGGACAATATCAAATGATCCGCCGTCAACTTCAAAAACAGTAATCTGGATTTATTTAGCGAGGACAACTGCTCTCAAACGTCTCAGTGTATGATTGATGCCTCTATAAACAGAAGGTTCTAGAATTTGCGGTGTTTTGTCCCATCACGTTTCTATATCTGCAAAAGTGCAAACTTGCAAATGGTTGGAGATTCTTATGGCTTCTTTATGAAGCCACTGATGATGGAGAAAGTTTCCATCCCAGGACCGAAGCCAGAAAACAAAAAAAAATGACTGAGGCAATGTCCATGAAAAACATTATGAATGAAGCTATGCCCATGGTTAAATTATCTCCCTAGCTATTTAGGGTGTTTATAATGACTATAAACAACAAAAGCGAAAATGACTGAGGTAAGTGCCTCGGTTTGCATGAAATCAATAACAGTCATAGAAAAGGGAGATAGACGTCGAAAAACCTTCCTGTTCTTCAGAGAAGCGAAAACTTCATTTCACTCAAAAACAATTTGGAAATAACAAGACGAAGGCGGAAAGCGAGGCAACGAGTTCTTATGGTTAATGATGGATACATTCGAATTCTCTATACTGGTCTTCATACAATTTCTACAGCAGTAGTTAAGAGAATATCTATATGGGTCCTATCACCTGCATTCAGAGGAAAACGCAAGAATCAAAGCTTAACCAGACATCAAGAACTGGTGCTCTGTTGCAAACCCGGGGTTGCAAACAAGATGTAGGACATCTTAATATCGTGGTTATAAACAAATAAATGACTAAATAAACAAATAAATTAAAATTCTATGAATTTATTGAGAAATTAACAGGGAAATGAACAACTTTTTAAACGTCGTCAATTTCTTCATGTTAAAATTGTTTCTGTGAAATATACGATAAAAATGGACAACGGAAATTACACTACTAACTCAAAATCTTTGTCTCTAAAAGACTTTTCATCAGAAATCAAGAATGAAATTACTCAGTTGTAAGTACAGACAATTTCTCGTTAACGGGAGCTACGGAAAATGGCTCTTGTGGAAAACTGGCCATGGATTTCAAAATGAGTTTTGAAAACATTTTGTGTATATATGATCATTAGGAACCGTACTGATGTCAGGTGCTGGAGATGGACGTGCTTGGAATTAATTAACTTCGATTACCCTTCAGCTGTTCGCTAAAAGCTTTGGAGTCTTAAGCTGGCTTTTAATTCATTTTGTCATTTCGAATAAACCGTTCATTGTTAGTGTAATTACAGGCTTACGTAAACCTTAAAACTAAATATTTAAAAAGCTATTTCTGAGCTGCAAAAGTAAGTCGATACGTAAATGCGAGAAACGGTGTTAATTCACTCCTGTTGGAAATAACTGGAAAACTATCAAGCACTGTTGTGGTTATACATTATAGCAGAAACCAAATTTAAAAAAAAACAGTTGGTTCAAACCCATGCAAAATCATCACAACAAATGGCTTTTTATTTCATTTGTACTGATATGCTCCAGTCTCAGAAAATCAATCAAAATTGTCATTCGTGAGTGACTTGTCCCAAAATTAGCAATGGCTGTCTAAAACACAATGCATTTCAATCTATTTTTATTTGAAGTGCACACCTATCTATTTGTTTTTGGAAAAAGTACGCAATTTAAATGAAGTGATTGTAAAAAATTTACTGGATCAGGAAAAACACACGATGATACAACTTCCTCTCTATAAACCCTAACATACTACTAGAACAGCTCACAAAACTTGGGTTTATAACTGAGAGATAATATTTATCTCTTAACTTGTATTGATGGCAAACTGTTAACCGTTTTATGTCTTTTTGTTTTCCGGTTACAGCAATTTTCGCGGGTTTAAAACTTGGCGATCGCACCGGCGACAACCTCGCAAAAATAATAAAACGACCGTGCTAAAGATCGAGTTCTAAGCTAAACTAGCTCTTTCCCTAGGCTTTAAATCGAGATTTAATTTATTGTTTTACTGAGGAGTTGGCAAGGTTACTCATACTCTCAACTAGAGCTTCTGTTTCTGTTATCTGAATTTACCACCGTAAACCCAGAGACACACGGGACCGGTTAACTCGGCTAACCCAGGACTAAAGTTAATCGAAATATTAATTCTTCTTGAATAAAAATGTTTTTCACTGCTTATGTTTTATGTAGTTTCAGACTATTCAAATTCAAAACTGAAGGACAAAAAATATAATCAGAAAAGCTCACCGAAAAGTTGCAAAATTGACACCAAAATTCTCGCTGACCCTGGGTGAGCTTAATTGGGCTTCGAGCATCCTAGCCCAGGAGGTCTAAATATTATTCAATCGACACTGTTAAAACTTTAGAATCTAACTTTTTTAGCACGTTGTTTTTTTTTGTTTCTCTTCAATCTGAGGAAGAGCTCAAAGTTTGAAACATATCAACATAGCATGTTGAAACCCACGCGAAAGTCGCACAAACGATTCAAACCGAGTGCAAATTTCCTTTCCACCAACGCAATTATAACAGCTCCTCCATTTTCTGTCCTCTAATGAAAGTAGGCGTTTGTTCCTGAATTAATTTTAATCCATAATGACAACATCTACTGATTAAGCGACGCTTCCTTTCTACTCCAACGTCTCGAAACTAATTGCGGTTCATCCTCAACTAGTTTGTAACCAGAGAGTTTCTTAATTTACGAGCTAGCGATACAAAGCATCAGCTCTGAGTTGCAAGTAACGATCCAAACAAACAAACGAATTAGCTGGTGTTAGTCTAGATAAGGGTGAGCGCTCAATGATAACACTACTTTATCTTATTTGCAAATTGACCATGCATGCATGGCGTAAACCTTTCGTTTTGACTGATAAATCATGTGTCAAACTACCGACAAAAAACTATAAACTTATAATAATCCCGCAACAGACAGATGATCCAAAATGCTACTAGAGGCTCTGTCAGCAACAATCTGCTTCTTCTCCGACGCCATGTTCGGCATTTAAATACCCTTTACTCGAGCGTTTGTTCGTTTTTATGCTAAATTATTGAACTTCATTCAAGCAACTCGCTCTACAAACTTCTCAAATAAATTAAAGTTTGCTGACAGTGAAATTAACAACAATTCTGTGTCACTGTTAAAGCTATGATGCAAGTAATGTATTCGCCACTGTGCGTAAAATATAAACA
Organism: Orbicella faveolata; assembly: GCF_042242905.1. Classification (NCBI taxonomy): domain Eukaryota; kingdom Metazoa; phylum Cnidaria; class Anthozoa; order Scleractinia; family Merulinidae; genus Orbicella; species Orbicella faveolata. The sequence continues at coordinate 26,553,641 of NW_028301547.1, read as the reverse complement.
TCTGCTCTGTTGATTTTTTGCAAGCCTCCGAGGGATTTGTTGTTTCCACAATTTCTCCAACATGGATGGTATATACACCACATTATCCTGTGTAAAAGCATTCTCTGGCTAATTTTTTTTTTTAATTTTAAAAGTAGTAGAACTTGGGGCTTCCAGTTTTTAAAGGCTTTGGACTGGAAGCCGAAACCTCCAGGAAAATTCTAACAAGAACCAGAAAATGTTTTTACACAAGATGATTTGTAATTCTGTTTATTCCTCCATCTTTAAGTTAATTTCATTGTTTCGCAGGACTAAATTTGTTTTCATTTATGGCCTCTCTTCCAGGAAGAATAAAAAAGAGCATGGAAAGGTTCTATAAACACTTTTGGTGGGAATGGACAGAAATTTTTGCGGACAAAATATAAATACGGAAGTCGTGAAAAGCGGATTAGGTTACTTGTACCAGACTGCATGTAATGATGTCGTCTCGGGAAAACTGAAAGACCTTCTAGGTAATAGCGTTTTTCGGAAGGGAAATCGTGGAAAATGGATATTGAAAATAATAATGCCAGTCAAAGGAAAATTTGAGGTCAAGTCCTATAAAAAGACTGATTTATTTGAGTAGAAATAGACGGATGCGAAAAAGCCACAATAAACGGGTGAGTTAATTTACTTGAATGATTTTTTGGAGTAGGCAGAAGGCCGGAAAGGTTAGTCAAAAATAGCTGGTACAAAAATATTGGCCTCTTCGTTTTCGTCAGTAGAATAACAGCTTATAGGATTTTCCTTTCAGTTAAATATTCGATAGGTAAACTGAAACAAGTGTGGGTGAACGTATATTCATATGTTTATACTCCTTTTTTTCTGTTTTCCGGCCTCGCGTATGCATTTTTAGTTCACGCGTGGGTCCTTTGGTGGTCCACTGAACAGGCTTTGTATTTATATGTTCCTTTTTCCGCTCCTTAAAGTGAAGTACTGGTAATCAAGCGCAGATATTTTTTTTTCTTTTGCTTATTCGACTCTACCAAAATAATCCTTTCAATCCATGATTTAGACGAAGGCAATGTAGCAAATTATTTAAATTTCTTTACTGGCACAGTTAGAATTCGGCCAAATCCATCGCAAACTGATTCGACATTTGACGGCAATGCTGACATTGTCACCTGTGAGAAAAAAATCAAAGAAAACGGTTCTGAAATAGAGTTTAATTAAAGTAGCAGTTTATTTTTGTTTCACTAATGCTTTGCTACCGGTGTTTTAAATTGTATTTGACACCCATAAAATTCCTTAGTGTCAGTTGCAATTTTTAAGTTAAAATTTACACCTTAAGAAAGGTATATTTGAATTGCCCAGATACCGTGACTTGAATATCGAACAGCCGAGCTAGAAATAATACTTTTGATTTACACGCGGTTAAATAATTGAAAACACATTTCCATTAGCAGCTCAAGGGCTTCCCCGCGATTGGAACGTGTTAAAAATTCTATCTTTGCCCACTCGCGACAGCTCAGCTCACATTTACGCGCACAGTTTCAGACCATCTTCGAAAGAGCACGTAATGATTTGCAAATAGTAACTGAGTGGCTCTTTCTATTCGCTTGAAGTGTTCCTGGTCTACAGGGAATGACAGCTGGAACGTTTTTCGGGAGTAATGTAAATCTATGTTAGGAACTTAATTACACCTGAAGGTCAAGTTTTCGGTTCTTATGCATCAACGCATGACAGTTCTAAACAGCGTTTTTAACAGTATTGGAAACCAACCCAAGTTGTTATTAGCCATTGAAAACCTTTCAAGCAAGCCCGGCAAAAGACCAACGTGCTATTATAAATTTTTTTTTCAATATTGGAAATTCAAAAAAAACACTTTTGTTAGACAACGGTTTATCAGGTTAACGAACTGTTTCATGTCTCCGAATGACTTGTGTGTGACACGGACGTAAAAATTAAATACTGAAGCATATAGTCGAAGTGCCCATTTTTAGTTGCTTGTCTTCCGATAAATATCTGCATTTACAGCTTTCCTTCCAAATGTTTCCTGTCTTTGATATTTGCATTATATTGTCTTCAGGAGTTAAAAATAACTCAGCAAATTTCTCTGACGAGAATCGAGGAATTGATTCAATAAAAACGCGCCGGTCGAGACAAAGTTTTTCAGCATACACTGCGTAAATTTGTGGAGTTCCAGATTTGTCATCTTTGCTGATTGTTTTTTTATAAATAGCCTGGCTTTGTGACATCCAAAACAAGAAAACCGATAGTTAAACTTTTGAGTTAATGATTTTTTTTCCTAAACGAGGTGAAACTAAGGAAGTTTAGTTTATGTGATTCGCTCGCACGCCAAACAAACGTGGTTAATTTTGAAAATATACGTCAGAAAAATACCAGGTTTCTGGACAAAGTGAATCTTCCGATCGACATTTCATCAGGTTTTAGAGCAATAATAACATCATGACATCTGAATGGGTTATTTTTTTCTATGAACTTTTATCTTTTCCACGAAAAATTGAAAACAAAGTCGGCGGTCGAAAGTAAAACTGTCAAAACATGTTCATAACAACAACCGGTTATAACGGGTAAGAAAGAAATGTCAGAGTCAGCTTATTTCTATGCTATATTTTGGAATGTCATCGGTTTTTACACTGCCCTCATACCACGCTTTTAGCAGGCTTTTCAATGTGTTTGTCAAGTTTGAACGTGTATCGTGACGTCAGATGGTCCTCACGCTGAAACAGCGTTGGCGAGTCTTTGCAGACAATCTTCAACTGGTCTTCTTCAATTCTTCATTGCCAAAAATATCGCGCTTTAATGTGCCTGTTTTAATTGAATGCCTTTGAAAGAGGTGCAAAAGGCCAATTACGAACAATTACTCCAAGGAAGTGATAAAGCGAGACAGAAAGCTGGCTTATAGGTCCCTCGGCATGACGTAATGCGTTATTGTTTTGGTTAATATTACGGGATGGACAATGAATGAAATTCGAATTCCCTCGGGCCAAGTAAATATTGAATTTCCAGCCGAGACGATGGACGTATGTGGAGAGATGGCAGAATCAGCCGCGCTGCAAAATAACGACAATCCACCGCCAGTTGATGGCATTTTCGCCGCCGAATGTATTCTCAAAAAGCGAACTCGAAAAGTAAGAAATTATACGTTCGAAACCCTATCATCTTCGTGTTGATTCGTGCCAGAAATGCTTCTCTAAATGTGAATTTTCTCTCCGTATTTTTTGACAGGGTAAGATCGAGTACTTGGTGAAATGGAAAGGTTGGTCGGCGAAGTAAGTACAATTTTACATCGACAATAAAATTATTTTACGGCGACGAACTGACGATAATTTTTTGTCGATTTATACAGACACAACACATGGGAACCAGCCGATAATATACTTGACGCTCGGCTGCTTCTCGCGTACGAAAACAGGTAAAGTCAAGTGTTAATACTAATGTCGTAATTTCAGCGTTATATACTGTTTAAAATTTCGCTCTGAACGTGGCAGTCAGTTATTGCCTCTATCGTTTCACATTTCAGCCGAAGACGAAGAGGGAAGCGATCAAGGTGGCAAAGAGGAATTGCAACATCTTCCAAAAAGCCCAGACTCGATACGGTTTGTGTTTTGATGTTTTGTATGTAGGAATATTGCAATTTAAATAACTTAGACGTCGAGGAACCCGCGCGCCAAAAAAAAAATTATAATTTAACGTCAGCGCCCGGTATAGCTAGATTTGCACTGTCATTGTCATGTGCAACAATCTCATTTATGTTTTTCTTATTTGTTTATAATTTTAGGGTCCAAATTTTCACATGAGAAGCGAATCGAATTCGTTAGACTGGGATGGCATGGAGGATGAAGATTGCCGTATTAGCCATGAAAGTGAAAGCAGTGATTCGAGCTTTGGTGGTGATGATGCTACAAGCAACGAGCTTGAGCTTAATGGGACGGCAGATGAAAATCCGGTAGCGAGTTCAAATTCTCCGCAACAAGCTATTGGCGCGGAGTTGAGTTTATCAAGCCTGGTTGCTCCTCCGTTAGTGCAGAGCACCCAAACAGGAAGGCCTCTTTCAGACCAGAAAATGACAACACTCAACGCCAATGAGGCGAGAAGTTCCTTCGAAAAACAAGCCAAAACGTCAAGCTCTGAGCTCCAGAAAACGCCGATTTCGGGAGAAAGGAAAGAGGAATTCTCAAGCAGAGCTCGTATTCCTCAGGAGACGAAATTAAAGATCAATTCGGAAAGATTAAACGGTCACGATGAAGCTTCTCTCGGGGGGAGTTTATCCGGAAAAGGATGTCGTGTCGGAACCGTGAACGCGGCCGATAAGGTTTATCTCGAGTCAGCAGAACAAGAAAACAAAAAGGCTACCTCTCAGAAACGTCGAGAAGGCCTTAGCGAAGGGGAAGCTAGCACTAACGGAGAATTAAAACAAATGACAGTAAAGATGAACGGCGAGAAAACATCAGTCAAAGCTTGCCCGGTCACGGACATCGGTACAAGCGGCCATGTGAAGCCTATCAAGTCAGGCAAGGGTTTTCGCAGTGAAAGTGGTGAAAATCAGCCTGTTGCAGTTATCAGTGGCTGCGATGCAGCTTACATAAGCAGTCCAGCGCAAAATAAACTGCGGCGCAACGGCGAGATGCTTGTGTCCGAGGTGACGGTGAACTCGTCTTGTGCTTGCTTGCCAAGTCCGAATGACCACTCTGCTAAATTGTTGCCACAGGAAAGCTGCAAGTGCTGGAGAAAGCCCCTGATTGATCAGATCTTCATCACTGATGTAACATCCAACTTTGTTACAGTTACCGTCAAAGAGTGCTTAACAGATAAAGGGTTCTTTCGTCAAAGATGAAACGCGCAAATCGCGGACCTCTCGGAAGCCGTTTCTCTGTGTTTTCAGCCGCCGGTTTGTCGCCTTAGCAGAAGCGTATAAAGTTGTCAACAATTTTTAGCCGTTTCATGACCTCTGCTCCATGCTTGTGGATTGAGTATGGATTGTGCGTTTCTTATTTGCAGTTTCCTAGATGACGCATAGCGTAGAAAAGTATCAAACTGTGGGATATTTGCAAGGAATTATTGATGTCGGTGTTTAACTCCGAAATTGCTCCAATTGAGTAGCGCCAGGCGCATGGTAGATTTCTAGTTCAAGACTGTGCATAGTGTTGGGTTTGTTAGAACTTTTAGTTCATAGTTCCGACTAGATCTTGTTTGCAACGGGCATCTGAACTTTTTTCAATACGCTACTAGACAGAAGTCCCCTTTTAAATCATAATGGCTCTTCAACGACTCAAGCATCGTGTAGTAATCGCCAGTAGATTGCTTTATCAAGCCCGCCGAAGCGAGTTTATTTCAAAGCAACTCCGGACGAACGAATGTTTTAAGTTGTAGAGTCAAGAGTGCTATTAATAAGGTGTTCTCCCGCTGATGTTTCGCCTCTGTCGCACTTGATAATAACAGAAGAGTCGATCTGTGACGGAACACAAATCTTCTCATATATATTGGTTTAGCTAGAAAAGTCAGTGTAAGATCGATCGAGCTGGAAGCCGTGAGTGTAGAACAAACTTTGCTCACTGATCTACACAAAGCATACACAGCCGTTGATTTAGTAGAGCTTGTTTATAAATCCACGGAGCCGGCATTAAATTTGTAATAAAATCATTTGAATGAAAACTAGGTAAAGAGGTACCGATAACAGAGGTTAAAGAAAAAAAAAATTAAATCTGAACGACTGACGACGTCGAATTGTTAACGTCATAGTTGATGCCATAATACCCAAATGTAAATTGAGGACTGTCAGTTATCTCTAGAATGTACTTAATCCTCGATTTGAAATCATGCTAGTTTTATGATAAGCTATAGAGCATTATTCGCTACGTTTTCGTAGAGTGTATCAGTCGACGAGTAAGTCTAAAAAATGCCTTCTTGTGTGGGCGACATTTGTAGGCCCGAAGTGGCCATTGAGTTGAAATTATGTACAGAAACATTATTAACAAACGTAAAGGTTACAATAAACATTATCATTTACTTTCGGCCTTGTGTGTCTTATTTTCAACGTCGCGCGCAAGTTTCTTACAAGAATACTCCCTTCTACACCAAGATTTTCAGCTAGCAAACTGATAAACAGTTAAACGATTTTATGAACGCCAGACAGCAATGCAGTCGCATCAACGTAATAGCTTTCTCCTCAGCTTAAACGAAACCAAAGATATGAATAGAAATTATGTTGTCTCATTTAATAGTAAATAACGAAAATTTGACACAGGGATTCGAAGTTAATTTAAGAAATCTTCTGCTACGAAGGGTGCATGTTTCGACTTCACTGGGGTAACTCAAATATAGGAAAAGAATGTTTTTATGCACGGTGTGAATTTGCAATTATTTTAAATAATAAATCAAACTTGCGTTTATTACAAATTGTCAAGGGTTAGTGGCGAGCAGAATATCGCCGATGATGTTTAAGCCGAGCTTTTATGCAACTTAATTCTGCTGAAATAATTAACTAAAAACAATATTACAAAAATAAGACGGCGTATTAGACGAAAAGGTTACAGAAGTCGATTTAAGCTGTCATTTTCCAAGTTCGTAATATTCATTTCTAACCAACTGGGCTAAAATGAGTGTAATGTTTAGATAAAGAGTGCTAAAAAGCACTCATGTTGAAATAGTAGGTGTTAAACGAAAAGTCTAGGTATACAAGCGTCATTTTGAACAAGACAATAAGTTTGCATTTTTATTACACGAAAATCGCACGGAAGCTATACGTGATAACTATATTTAGAAAAGTTCACTTTTATTAGAAAATTGAAATGGAATACATCTTGCTGTGTTTAAATATAAGAAAAACCTTCAATTTTCTTTAAGGCTTTTGCGCTCAATTTTCCGACGCTATCGAAACGTATAAACTGCTAATGATGTAGGAAAAACTCAAAAGGGGTGTATTTTATGCAACTGGTTTTTTTAGACCACAAGCTGACGCTGACGAGCGATAGGCAGTGATGATACCCTCTCCCTACGTCGTCCATTGCAAACTTGTTATCATTTGGAAGTTCCACGGAAGCGCTAGCAATTTGGCAAAAAACTCGAGCTTGGTGATGGAGTGTTTTTTTTTTCTCCAGAGTGCTATTTTCTGAGAATGCAATCACAAAGACCTCCGTTAAAGGAAAAGAAACGATTGAAAGCCAAGCAGCAAATAAAATCTTCAACCCTGAAAATCGGACGAATCACTCAATCGACATTCGGTTTATAACAAAAAATGCGGAATCATGAAGCCCATGGAGAACTTTTGGAATAACGCTGGTTGAATTAAATTTGCAACATCCAAATTTAGCAGACACGTTTCGTGTTTAAAATGTTGTTTTCTTTCAGTGCGATTCATGCGTGTTACCGAATGACATCAGTACGTGCTACATGTCGATTCAAGTAGGATGATTCCAGCTGTTTCCGTCGGACAAAAATTCAGAGAATTTTCCAAATTTCAGAAATCAATGAAATTAGAAAAAAGATAAATTTTTGTTTTGTCTTGATCGATGAACCCGCAGTTAACTGCCGCAGAAAATAGTTAAACAATGTTTGAAATTTTAAACAAAGGTAAGCACTTTATGTTTCAATGTACCAGTCCGTGATTAGATCAAATAAAATTAAAACACTAGATTAGATGTATGAAGCATTTTAGCGATGTACAAAGTTCAGCTTTGATGGAAAAATCTCGAAATACTGAAATACTGATAGTTAATTGTTATAAAGGTAGAAAAACACACTGAAAAGATAACTAAGCCAAAACAAAAATGTCGCATGATAGGAAAATTAAGACGGTTATACGAAAGAAAAATTATAAAATGTTTCGCTACAGTTGGGTCCTGATCCTGACTAAACGGCTGCCAAAATCTGATGGAGTTTGCTAACACCGAAGAAACACTGTCGTTTAGAACTTAGTGTGTTTTTCTTGTAGTTCTATCAGTTTTCAAGGACCCAAAGGTTAAATTAAATCCATGATTGTCATCTGAAAAACTGCCTTTATCTGAGATAAAACAATAAAAGACAGTTGTTGAATCACTGTAACAGAAGACTTGTTCAAACTTAAGTGATCAGGTGTTGGTGCGTAAAGCTGGTTTAAATTAAATTCTTGATCTTTATTCGACAAAATACTCAGTAATATGGAGTTCATTCTCAATCCGTTAAGATTACATCAGATAGAAACTATAACTTGGAGGTGCTCGAGGAATTAAGAATGAAAAAATAAGCAGTGATATAAGCTTGCAAAAATCATTTTATCAGGATGTTTCTGTCGAGGGGTTTCCAGTTGTAACACCAAATATCAACCGATAGTCGCCCGTGGAAACGCTAGGCTCATTGATCAGTAGAGCAAATACCAGCCCTTCAAAGATGTTTCTTAACCTATATTCTAGTTTTTAAAGAGACCATTTTTAAGGGCTGGTCATTGAGTTTGTCATAGTTGCACGTGCACTCATGATCACTATTGCTGTGTTTTGAACTAGTCTTAATTCGGAGTGACAAAGAAGCAAAGGTTACCTCGCTACGAAGCTTAAACTAAAGTGACAAGGTACTAGAAGTGATGTTGAGTTGAGATCAGATTTTGCAGTATTTCTCATTGGTGCAGTGTACATTTGAAGGCTTTTTTAGATCAGTTAACTATATTGAACGGTTGATGTTCCCGCATCACGTATTTGTGCTCTAGTAAAGTGAATAAACAAAATTACAGCGTTTACTAATGGCATTGATTTTAGCAAAATGATTCTTCGAAACATTTGATATCCTGCTAAAATGTTCAAGTCCAAAAAAGGGGAACGAGAAACTTGAAAAATTAAGCGTTATCTAGGTGAATATGTATTTTAATGTCACGCCATTGATTCAACCATCTGCAGTATGGAAGGAACTTTTTGCTGGCATTTATAAGTCTCTGCATGATTGCCACAATCAAAGTACAATCCACAAAAAATGTCAGTCCCGCGAAATATATATTTATATCTATTTCAAAGATTGTAAAAAGTGAAAGCAATTGACTATTTGTTCCGCTATTGAAATTATCACAAACACTCGAAGTTTGTGTTCAGTTCAAAAACATCGAAAACAGTTGATTGTAAATACGACCCATAAAATACATTGAAGAGTACAATCAGAATTATTGTATTGGAAAATATTTAGATCACCTGTAGTTTTATAAAGAATTTTTTTACAGCTCCACGGTATCACAATAGATTTTCTTGAGGCAGGTTTAGAAGGCATAATCAATATTTAGATCACCCTCCGTATTTTAGAGAAATTTTGTTTTTACCTTCATGGTATCAAAACAGGTGTTATTAAGAACCTCTTCGTAAGGGGCGAGTCACTAAGCCACTAACGCAATCTATTACGTACGACTAAACGAAAAGTATTTTTGAAGGATCGATTTGAAAATATTTGCTAAACCCTGGGGAAAAGGGGCTTAAGAGCAGACAACCACCCACAAACTATTGAGATTGGCTGTTGTACTGAATTTGCAAGGTCATTTTTTGGCAGTTTCATTTCCTTTCTTCTCTTTGATTGCCACCCTCGGCAGACCACCGCCGTTGTGCTCTGTCAAGTCAATGGTTATTGCGAACATGTCAAGTTCGTTAGCGTAGCTCTACCTCATGTTCAGTACAATAATGTTACGTGCTGGTAAGGTTTTAATGAGAAAGTGGTCTAAATTTTTGTCGGTTTGAACTTTACTTGAGCATACCGTGGCTGGTAAAAATGATATAAATCTGTCGGCTTTACGAATATTTGAATTTGTCATATTTCCTGCTCACCTGATGTTTATGTCAAGCATCTTCCAGAAGTGCTGAAACGGAAAAAGCTCTTCAAATAAAATATGCGCTTACGAGCGAAAACAACAAGCGTGTTGCTATGGTTACGTAGATGCATTATGTCATAGACACCACTGTTGGACGAAGCGTTCTTGCGCGAGGGAAAATTCTGGACGAAAAAATAATAACTTCTCTACCTTCGTTCTGATGAATTAAGATAGGAATTGTGGCCAACTTTCAAACGATAGACTAAAAATGAATATGTTTAATTTTGGCCGGTGATAAACTATAACCGATCAGCGCGCCACTCCAAATCGCGCGAGCTCACGCGTTGTTGTGCAAGGGAAATTAGTTCGCTACGGGAGTCATTAGGTAACAGAAAGGACATTTATTCTTCCCTGTTAATTCATGGTATTCATAAGATTTCGAATTCTCTAATATTTTAATATTTTAATATTTTGTCGCCATGAAAATAGTGTGGAGCACACGAGAGAAAACTTTATACAGTTGCCTTAGAAAGTAGGGGATGAGCAGTAAAAGAAATATATATTAGAAACTACTTTGACCTTTGTACGCATCTCTTCCATCTCAAAATCGCCAGTTTCATGTTTTATGTTTAACCCTTTGGTCTATCACGGAAGAACACTTATTTTGTTGTGACGTCACTTTTGGATTCGGCGATGAACTTTTTGCACCAAAATTGTGTTGTGAAGTCCTGGCCAGACGGACTCGCATGTAGACTAAAGTCTACCTTCGACTCCGTTTGGCCAGGCCTTGCGTGCACTTGCGCTGACTTGTGATGACTTGCGCTCATCACTTTGGTCGAGATCAAATTTGCATTCAAGTCGACTCAAGTTTTTCACCGTTTGGCCAACCAACCCAAGTCAACGCAAGTTGAGTGACGTCCATCCGTTGTTGTTGTGTTTTGCGTGATGGCAACGTTTTGGCCGCGTGGGAGTAAGCCCTTAGCCTTTAAATGGTTTTTTTGGCGACTTGCGTGTACTTGCGTGTACTTAATTATGTCAATGATAACTCTCAATTAGTTTTAATCAATTCTGTAAGAAAAACATATGGGTAAATAAAGGATATTGCTGTTGCGAGGAAAATTGGCCACCCATAACAAGTCTCTAAGTTCAACTTGCGGCTACTTGCGGCTGCTTGGGAGTCCGTTTGAAAAGGGCTTGTAATTGTAAACCCACTATACATGATATAGTTCACCACCCCCGGAAGTTTTGAAACTCTTTTTTCTACAATAATTACGTGTTTTGTAATGCATTGACTATTAACCTATTCATCAAGAGCTGGTATACCTAGTATATTTGAAGATTTTAACTTTTTACTCCTTTTTTGTTTTTTTCGTTCTCTCTTTTCAAGCCATCGTTCGTCAAAGCTATCACGTCCTTAGCGTCTAATGGTGTGATTTTTGGAATAAACAGATCAATTAAAAGCTTCCAAATGGTTTATCATACATGGGTAAAGGGGACTATTAATTAGATTAGAATAAAGCCCCGGCAATTTAGAGCTGAAAAGATTAAAGTATCACCCTTCAGCATAGATATCATTTGTCGGCAAAGTCTAAGGTGAGATTATAGTCAACGTTACTTTTTGTTGTCATCTTTTTGAGTCCATTCATATAATCACTAGTTAGACTAGCGGTTGGTTATTCAAGTTTTAAGCGTGGTGAACTTCTTAATGAATACCAGCTGAACTGGTCAGCTTATAGAATATATTTATTTTAATATATTTTTTTAACATATTCATAATGTAGGTGGTCTGTCTGAATATTGGGTCTATGACTCTTTTACGGACCAGATCCTTGTGGCATTTTTGTTTTTGCTAATTTGTTGTCCTTAAATTGTAATAAATTAACCTGAAACTGACATATACATTTCTGTTTCTCTGTTCCTTCCTGGAACAGGCTAATTTCGGAAAAAATACTTATTTAACATTGATTTAGTGGACAGGTTATTGACCAAGCGTGAGGTCAAAATATGGATGATGGCCAATTCCCCTTTTTGGCTTGTTTATAAACCAGACGCAAGTGAGGTCCACAGTCACGCAAAAGAAACAACCGGAACAAGCTTGATGAATGATTCCTCAAAGGTATGGCATTAATTGAAGACACCATTTTTCTGGCCCAACATAGCGGCTAATTCTGAGCTTGAATATATCCGCCGCCTGCCAGCTCAAGTAGCCATTCAAATCAGAGCATTTGGTTAACCTCGTCCGCTCGTGAATAAAAATGCGCTAATCAGATTTATCCTACCCTCACGGTAGTTAGAAAACCGATTAGGGCTGATGCCGCCGGATTATGAATCAAAACAGGTTTCAAATGAACTTTAATTCAAAGTTACGATTGAGATTAGCCTCCCGGCACAGACATACACTGGCCTTGTCACGCACAGCTCTTCCGAACGAACACCTCGGACATTCGCTGGAGAGGAATGCGTGACGAGCCTGCATAATCTTTGTGAAGGAGGCGGAGGAGGCTAGAGTAAGATGGGCCAAAGCTAAGTAATGCACACAGAAAAGTTTAGAGAAAAGACATGATTCAATTAAACTGAACATATTGACCTACTGGACCTCAGTCAAATGCTTTATGGCCGTGCGCCAAAAACAACTATCTTATCTGAGGTGGTTTTTTAATGCGAAGAAATGAATTGCACCGCCTGTAGAGGGAAATAAGCCATCCAGCACTCGTCTATATTAGTACATTTTTCGTCGGGGATAAGTCGTTGAGTTTCAATCTTGTGTTTTTTTTTGGTCGGGGCGCATTGTTTATCGGAACTCATTGCGCAAATTGCCTGGATGAATATTCAGATTTGGTATTGGCAGGTAGTTTTGCTGATGCAAGGTCATCTATTTTTATTTTTCTCCCTTTTTCGCCGTGTAGCGCGCGCGTCGTCTAGCCGACCCAAATTTTAGTATTATCAAAAAAGATTCCGTTATGAGGAACGCAGTGATGTAGTCAAGTGTATTTTCAATTTAAATCGCAAAAATAAATACTTCTTGTGCAAATTCATATTTCATCCTGAAATAATGGCATTTGTCCTCGCTGAAGACCGATTTTCAAAGAAAAAGGTAAGTGTTGATTTTGTAGCCACGCCGTGTTGTTCCATGTCTCATTGGCAATGATACTAGTGAACCGGGCCTCCAAGCTCTGAGAGGCATATATAGAGTCGAGAAACAAGCAATTTTCACACCCATACAGATTTATGTTACACTATACATCCTCTGTTAGTTAGACCGGACATCGCAGTTAAATTACTTAATCCCAAAAGAGTTCCTTTAACGTCATACATTAATTATTTAACTGATTCTTCGAGATAAGACAAGCCACGTTTCACACAGAAAGGAAGCAGTTTGCTTTTCACAAAACGAATGTGTTAGATATTTTATTAGTATAACAGATCACCTATAAATAGATCATGTCGAACATCCTGTGCACCTGCTGAAAAAACTCAGCATTTCCTCGATTGGTAAAATTTCAGGGTTTCTAGTTTGACAGATCAAATGACCATCTGTTTTCTGAGGCACAGAAGAACCACAAACACAGTTCGAATAATCGGAAGTTCAAATTACAACATATATTAGTATCATGGTCCAACCGTTATTATATTAAATGGAAAACATTGCAAGGTCTAAAACATTTGCAATTCACGTCGTACGAACAGAATCTAAGTATCTATTCAGAACTCGTAACTTCATTCGCTCCTGTTTCACGAACCTATTATGTCTTGAGGGTTAGGTTCATTAGTTCTTTTGCTTGTTCCGCTAAGGTTTTCTCTGCCAATCCTGTTAAGCCTTCAGAGAGGTGCGTGGCATCTCGGTTTTCAGCTGTTGTGACAAAGGATGCCCACAAAAGCCTGCTTGTCAATGCTTATTTGTATTATGGGTAGATTTCAGCAAGAAGGAAGCATGGGTACACGTATTTGCGCTGTTTCCTTCTACCGCGCCAAAACACCTTGCACTTCAATCAAGCAACAGTTAACCAGCATTACACATAATACCTCGGACATTGTCGCGTTCTCTTATGGTCCTTATGCGCTTTTGTAAAAGAACCTGTCCCAAAACAGCTGTAAACACTAAATAATTAATCAAGAAAGTTACGCTATGCATTTGTACGTTGTCAGTAAACATGGTCATCCCACAGGAATATCTCAGGCATATTTGGGAAGCAAGCTCAGTGAAAACAAACCACGGCAAGCGATCTCCTATTAAACGGCATCTTACGCCCGTTTGTTTGATTGGTTTAACCATCAAAAAGCAGAGAGCGGCCTAGGTTTTGACATGTCTGTCTCGTGAGGTATTTGGCGCTTCTTCGGAGGTCCTTTTTTTTTTTTTTTAATGTAATTACGAGTCATCCTCGTCTCATCGAGTAGGAGACGCCATGATCTAATGCCCGTGGGGAGAGGTACTTCGAGAAAAGTTGGGTGGGGGTGTCCGGCCAAATTCCCAAAACCCTTACCCTATTTATGACCAAAATCTGCGTTTGTTTTGCTACCCTATTTATGACCTGTCTAAAAATTCGATAGTCTATTTATGACCGTTGCAGCTGACACAGTTGCCCCAAATATAAGTTATGAAGGGCTTTTGTTGACGGTTTTATCGATAAAGATGAAAAGGTAGCTTCTTCTAAGAAACATACCCAATTCAAGACTAGAGTGCTAAAACCATATCCTATTTATAACCAAAATGGCCAAAATCGATACCCTATTTATGACCAAAACGGCTGAAAAACCCTACCCTTGGAAAGAAGAAGCCTGAAAAAATCAGGGCTTCAACGGGATTCGAACCCGTGACCTCCGCGATACCGGTGCGATGCTCTACCAACTGAGCTATGAAGCCACACATTTTTTCAGGCTTCTTCTTTCCAGTTGCTTAAATTGGAAAATTAACTGCGATGATCATTCTTCACTTTCATCTACAACCGCAGTTCATATATGAATTATTTCATGTAAGCTTCACATCATTTCACTCCTCACGGGAAGATATGAACTCAACTAATTGACCTCGCTCCCAATGTGTGGCTTCATAACTCAGTTGGTAGAGCATCGCACCGGTATCGCGGAGGTCACGGGTTCGAATCCCGTTGAAGCCCTGATTTTTTCAGGCTTCTTCTTTCCAGTTGCTTAAATTGGAAAATTAACTGCGATGATCATTCTTCACTTTCAATTGACTTATGTTAACTAATTATAAAATTGTCATTTACATGTTTCATGAATTGGTTTTACTGATGTGCTTTTTGAAGTCTGAGAAGTTACATAACCTTATAAAATTGGGTAGAGAATTCCATTCTTTTGTTGCCAGATAAGTAAAGGAGTGGAGACCAAAAGTTGTAGTTTTAGGTTTGGGCATTTCCAGTATGATAGTTTCCACGCATGTTGTATGAAGTAGAACGGAACGAGAACATGTTTCTCATATAGGCCGGATAGCTAGTGAAAAATAGACTTTTGTACAAAGTAGTAAGGAATTTACAGATGCGTTGATCATGAAGTTGGAGACAGTTTACCCTGTCTAGCAGCACATTATAAGGCGATTCAAAATCGCTTAGAATGAATCTCAGAATCCTTTTGTTAAGAGCTTCTATTTTGTCCCTGTTGTTTGCACTGCAAAAGTGCCAAACTTTTGAGCAATAATCAAAATGAGGGAGTATGTAGGCCTTATACGGTTTCACTAAAATGTCTTTGGAAATAAGGTTTCTGAACCTAAGCATTACATTAAACTGGTTGTTGACTTTTTTGCAAATAAGAGATATGTAATTGTGAAAATTTAAATTGTTATCAATGTTCATTCCTAAAATGTCAATTAAGTCCTTTGTAGGAAACGAGAAGGTGTGTTCCGATTTTCCCAGGATCAAAGCCTGATGTTTGCTTTCATTGGCCAACATTCCATTTTGCCGGTACCACCGGTCTGCTGTCTCGACTGCGTTGCGCATGCGCCCATCTAGCGCAACAGGATCATTGTTCGATGAATATATTTGGTGATCGTCTGCATAAGCATTTAACTAAACATCCCCGCAAAACAAGAACATGTCATTTACGAAAATATTGAAAAACATGGGACCGAGGACGCTTCCCTGAGGCACGCCTCGTCTTGCATGTAGCCACTCTGAAAAAGTATCCCCTATCTTGACCCTCTGATTCCTTGAGGAAAGGTAGTCCTTAATCAGGGCACAACTTGCCTTGTCCAATCCGTAGGCTTTGAGCTTCGCAAGAAGAAGAGAGTGTTGGATTACATCAAACGCCTTTGACAAGACCATAGATACAACTGCCACAGTGTCCTCTTGATCTCTCATCCTTCTCCATTCCTCCGTCATGCGTAGCAGGGAAGTTTCACAGCTGTGAAATTTCCTATAAGAGCTGATATAGTGCGATAGAATCAAGCTATAGAAATCACCAAGTTGCGCTGCCAGGAGTCTTTCAAATATATTATTTAGCGCAGGAAATACAGTAACCGGCCTGTAATTTGCTTTATTTAGCTCATCGTCCTTTTTGAATAGTGGTGTAATCTGTCCCATCTTCCAAGATGCCAGATACCTACCCTGATCAATAGAGCAGTTGAATAGCACTGTTAGCGGCTTGGCGATCGCAGAAGCAGAATCCTTAATCAGCTTGGGCGGTAACATGTCGTACCCACATGCTTTGCGCGTATTCATGTGTTTAAGCATTTCTTCTACCAACACCATGTTCGTTTGATGAAAGCTAAACTGTTCTGGTGCATGTCTTTGCGCATTACGAATTGCCAAAATACCCGGATAATTCACGAAGTCTTCTCCAAAATCACTTTCCTTTACATCATCAGCATTTTCCGTCACCTTAACGAAGTGATTGTTCATCAACTCCGCAATCTGTTTCTTATTTGTGATGGGAACTTCATTTCCTTAAGAACTATGTCATTTGCTTGTTTAGTTTTACTGTTTAAGAAGGGGCGATAAGTATCCCAGAGTTCACGCTGATTCTCACGCCCACTTTTCGATTTCTTTTTGAAGTGTTCTTTTATAGTTTTCCGTCTGAGAGACGTGCATTTGTTTCTTTGCCGTTTATACAGCTCGTAATTACAATCCGTGCGATCCGGCATGAATATTTTCCACAACTTGTTGCGATGCCTAATTGCCTTGCGCCGATCTTCTGTCATGTACGGCACCTGGTTTCCTCTGATGTGCGTTTGTTTTACGGGGGCGTGCTCATCAAGACTGTCCGAGTACAATTGTTCAAACGCGTAAAGCTTGTCGTCAACATCGTCAAACACTTCCATCACGTCAAGAAGCGGGACTTTATGCAAATCGTTCAGCATTTTTTCTTGGCTGTAAGACTTGAGACTCCGAAAACAAATCTCTCGCGATCTTAAAATCGGCGCTCTGGATCGGAGAATGCAATAAACAAGAGAGTGATCACTAATTTGCGTATCTACAACATCAGAGTTCAAAGATGTTTTCTTGTTGTTGGTCAGGATAACATCCAGCAATGTTTCTGAAGTTCTAGCTTTTCGAGTTGCTTTGTTTATAAGACAATGGAGATCAAAAATGTGCAATAAATCCAGCAGAGTTCGGCCATCCTTAGGAGGCCTATCCGGGTCCAGCAAGTCCGCGTTTAGCTCTCCCAAGTAATACACGTTGCGAGAGATCGCGATAGTAGCCTCAAAGATTGATGATAGTTCACATTTCCATACAGTTTTGGGAACGCTCGGTGGTCTATACATCCCAACAACAGTAATCCAGTTTCTTCCCAGTTTCAGTTTAAGTCCTATGAATTCAGTCTTGAAGCCCGACCAGTGTTCAGAGGAACGATCTTTAAAACTGTTTATCCTTGTGAAACACAAATCACTCCGGATATAAATCATGAGCCCTCCGCCTCCAGCCTTACGATCGCTGCGACAAAAGCGAAAACCGTCCACATGAAATTGGCTGTCCGGAAAACTCTGGTCGATTTTGGTTTCGGAAATTACCAGAACATCAAAGCGGCCAGAGAGTAGCCATGACTTAATTTCATTGAATTTAAAACCACCGACCCTGTTTTCGTTTATGTGTGCCATTTTAAAGTTTTTAGTGTGCTTCTTCGCCGTCTCGTCAAACTGAGACCACAGCTCGTCGTTTCCATCACAGTCATCTGTTTGCTGTCCATCAGAAATTGCATCGACAGATTCAGCCGAGGTATCCGCAAAAAATGAATCACTCAGTGGTGGAAGGGAACACGAGAGGCAGCTCCATTCTACTTCAGGCCTGTCGTGGTAGTACTGAAAGATCGGACGAGACATTTGAAGACAATTAGCGTGAGACCATCTCTTGCAGCTTGAACACAAGATGGCGTCCTGGTTGTTTTTGACAGCCCTTTGGCATTCGCCACTAGGATACTTCGGAGAGGATCTCGTTCTCCTAGGACCGGGATTAGATGAGATGTCGCCGCAATCCAGCAGTTTCCTCTCTAAATTAAAGCTGCATGATCCATTTCCAGTATATAGGACTCTGCTGTTTAAGAAGCGTTTGGCTCGAAATTCAAATCTTTGACTCAATCGTAGATTGCATTGGAATCTATCCACGTCAAACCGGATGATTACGGAAAAAGTGACTTGTTCGTTCAAACAAATGACGTTCAAAACTGTTCAATAGAGTGATAGGCCACATCGAGAATTCCGTTATGAAACGTCCGTTAACATATAACTGAAAATGTTTGTGAATTTCCGACATTCTCTTATTACAATTTAACTCTTCATTTAGATATTTCATTTGGAGAATTAAGTTTTCAGCAAATCTCATTTTCCATATTGGTGAATCCGTGCTTTTCCTCAAGAATGATAGAGCGTAAGTCAATAATTGAGCGTCACAAAACAAAACCAGTGATTGACAATCCAGTGAACCAATCAAAATTTGAAGCAAAAGTACATATAGCAAAGGCGAAGCGCGGTAGCAGGCGTGCGAGCGAGTCTCAATTGGTTTGGTAAATTAGTCGATTACGTAGCAATGCACAAAACCAAAGCAAATGTGACTGGATTACCGTCTGTCTAATAAAAAAACCATGTATATTTAGCGAATATGGTATTGTAAGTAGTAATGTTATTGTAAATAGTCGTGCTCTTAGGAATATTTTATATTCTAATTCTGAATTTATCTTAGCGAATATAGTAATTGTAAGTAGTAACGTTATTAAATAGTCGTGCGTTTTTGTCATGAACCCCTGGCTCGGGAGATTAGACAACCACTCTCCACGTTTATGACTTAAAATAAATTTACCTTACCTTACTGTTCAGTTCTGGGATTGACTCGATCAGTGTTTGCAGGCATTTTGCATGTTCAGCTTTGTTTAGATCTGCACATTTCACCCAGGGTTTTCGGTTATTAGTGTATTTAGCTCAATATCTCCATTTTACTAGACTGCGTTTTCTTGTGCTTTTCCTTTTGAAAAAGCGAAAAACCCCAAACGTTTGTCAACTTTTCACTGGTGTTTCCTATAAACACTCGCAGACAAGAACTGAACGTGGTAATGGAGAGCCCGTTGTAGTTTCAATTTCTTCTGGAAGCTTAATTGAGAAAAACGTCTCCTTGATTCATTGTTACATTTTTCTTTCCTTAGCTGTAACGAATAAAAAAGCGTACCCTAAATAAATTAAAAACTGTAATACGCAGGGCCACCAAAAACTTGAATTGAAATGAGAATCTTTGGAATCTAGACCAGGTAAGGTAAGGTATCTTTATTTTAAGCCGTAAACGTGGAGAGTGCAGTTGCCCAATCTCCCGAGCCAGGGGCTCATGACAAAAAACGCACGACTATTTACATTAACATTACTACTTACAATTACTATATTCGCTAAGATAAATTTAGCATTAAAATATAAAATATTCTTAAGAATAACTAGTCGTAATATTAAAAATTTGAGTTAGAAAATACAGTTCATACACTGGCACCCTGCAAACTCCACACCATTCAAACGAGAACGAAATTGTCCTTAAGCGGTCGAGGATTTGGTGATAGTTGGTAACTAGTTCTATATGTGGGCAATCTTAAACAGCAAGGAGTTGCGCACGACAAGGCTGTTATATGGTGGCTGTACAAGATAGTACCTCGTAAATTATAGTTAGTTATCCTACGTGTAAAAAACTGAGAAGTATAATTTGGGCCATCCGGTCTAAAACACTCAAAAAATAAATGAGCGACTGCATGCATGATACGCCTTTACTAACGGGTGTCCATCGCAGCCATAGCTAGGCATACATCATAGGTAGCCGAGTTACCCAGGTTCAGTAACGACTTAATCCCGTAGTGATTGGCACGTTCGATAGTATTTTTCAAAGATTGAGATATTCCCAGCAGTAGCGGACAACAGTATTCAATGTGTGGTGTAACACATAGGCTTTATAAGAACAATTATTTCAGTACGCGATCAGAGGGAATAGAAAGAAAATTTGGGACAATCACTTGCGGTGTGACTAGTTATCAACTGGATAGGATAAATGGGAAATTCAATCCGGCTTTTGCCAAATGAAATGTCGGACAGCTTTAACTGAACTGAAGTTTGATCCCATACCGAATTGTGGGTAACTTGTTAACTCTCTGTATGGAAAACCTGATGAAGGCTGGAGGAATTTGAAAACGCAACAATCACAGGTCATTTTGGATTTGTGTTTGAGGAACACTCGGTAGGGAAATCACTCGGTAGGGAAATCACTCGATATTCGTGACGCCATAGTTTTCGAAATGCCCCGTTTTCAAAATGTTAGTTTTCCTTCCACACGAAAACGAAACGGGGAGCATTTTCAAATTTCCCCGGTTTGAAGAACGTTTTCGAAAAGCTCCGTTTTCGTGACGGATCAGTATGGACGTTAGGCCTATAACCGTGGAAATAAAGCGCCGTTTTCAAATACCTCAGGCGTAGTGTGGGGCCTCAGTTGCTTCTAACTACAAACAGCTTTGTTCACAAACACCCAAATTAAAAACAATTTTGTCAACTTCTTCTAAGTGTTATATCACTTGGTTTCAAGAGTTTTCATTGAGGCCGTTTCAGCTCAGAAAATCTTGGGTTCAGCCTTGCAACCAAGAATGTCAAGTTTGCATTTTTTAGTAGAGTCATATTAAAGCCTCATCGAAAATTCTTTTACAAAATAACTGGAAATTCGTGTTTTTTTAACACTCTCCCAGTCGCATTAATTTAAGTAAAATAGGTTATTTTCCTGCGAGGTATATTCTAACGTTTGATCAGCAAGATCTCCTATCCGTTCTGTAAGTTAAACCATCTTTCTCCACTAGGGTTTCTCATCCTCGCAATACTTCAACGACATTTCTCCAGATTCCCCTATTATACGGCGTACTAGTTGGCGATGACTGTAATTTCTCTCCAGTGTCTCTGGTCTGAGTTGTTACGGAAGTATTTTTGTCTGTAGTCCTTCGTTTTGAAGTTCCACTCCTAGTTGTTTCAGTCTTAGGCAGGCTTGTTCTCGCCTGACGAGATATCTTGTTCTGGGTTTTTCCAAACCAACGCTTGTTAAATTCATTCGTGGTCTGATTTGTGAGTACAAGGTACAAGTGAAATAAAGAGAATCCACACATAGCCACGCCAAAGAACACTACAGTAAGGAAGAGTATGGACAACAAGGGATGGCGAACCAATAGATACTGCAAAGAAAACACAAAACAAAATGAAGAGCTTGTCGAAAAACAGTCTCGTGTAAAACACCTTCTTAGGAAAATACCCTTATGGGTGAATCAAAAACCAGCACGTATCTTCCGGGTATACACCAACTAAAAAGGTAACATTATGCTTTGTAAGTTCACTGATCTAGAAGAAAAGACAAGTATTTCCCGTGACCATATATTTTTTTAAATCCACAGTCTACATGTAAATTGTTTGTAGTCGGGAGATTTGTCCTTTATATCCAACTAAATTCACACGTACACCCTATAACTTTCCACCTCGTCACTTCAACGCAGTCTTTCTAAATTATTTTAGTAGAATTCTTCTAGTATACTAATGCAAACGCTGCAATCTGAGTGGCTGTGCTACTCGCAAACTATCAGCCAATAGAAATCTCGAGCTCATAATCTAATTGTTAAATAGGAGGGAGTTTAAGCAACCACGACGACGCCGCCGTCGAATACTGAAACAGGCAAAAGAAGTTTTCAACATCGTGGTTTTGTTCTCTGGAACAGCTTGCCTTTGAGATACAGCCCACTCTTAGCTCTTTTAAATCCTTTATATATTAATTAAGATTAAATCACGATAGCTAATAATTATATAGGATAGTTTTTTGAATAGTTTTTAGTATAATTATGTGAAGATAATTAATTTAGTTACATTAGATAATTTACGGATCGATGGAAGAGCGCGTCTGATGTGAATTGATACCGTGGATAAATAAAGAATACCTCCCTACCTACACCGAGGACAACGTCGATTAAAAAATGAATTTACATTTTACCTAAGAATCTTGCGGTACTCTAAAGTCATTAACTTTGTTTATCACTGCTAAAAAAAAGTACCACAAAACTAAATCTGGAACACAGTGATAAATTTAAAATAGAAAATTTTAAAATTAGCCGCCCTGGTTCACGTTCTCCAAACAACGCAGAATTTGGCCATTTCACGTTGTTGTTTTGCAGACGACGGCAAAGAAATGTATCGAGAATTGTAACGCAGGCCACACAGCCAATGCTCTGCTGATTAAATCTTTTGTTTAGCGACGTCCCCGTTGCCGACGAGGTTTTCTTGACTTAACAAAGGCAGTGACGAACAGCTGGTCAGGAAAATCCCCTGGAACTGGGAGGTTATAAATTTGACGGTCGTCATTGTCTCAAAGGCATCAGAATCTTGTTTAATGGACGCTCATTTTCACCATCACAAGTTACCAATTATTTCTGACAGGTACTATCTGTCATATTTTCCCCAGGTTTAAAACCTAAATAGCAGTACAGATAACACTAACGGTTTCAACTCAGTTGCACCAAACGAAGAATTTTAACCCCTCAAAGGTCCCACGATTAATCCTGTCATGCCTGACTCCAGAGTCACTTAGCCCGCGAGCAGGCTCACCTTTGAGTCACGCGCGAGAGCGTGGAAGAGAAAAGCGATCTGGCCGAAAGGAGTCTGGTGAAGAGTTACCTAGAAAGTCACTTTCTCGTCTCGCGGTTTTGCCGCTCGATTTCGCGCATGCGGCTACGCCAAACGCGCTTGTGCTCCAACGTGAGCCTGCTCGCAGACTAAGAGTCAGTAATATACTATAAATTCATGAACAGTAGTAAACCCTTCACTCAAGCCTCAAGACAACTATTCAAATAAAAGATATTGAGCAATACAAGTTAGGGTTTTTTTTAACTTGGCAATCTTGAAGAAAAGATCATTGTTTAGCCAGTTAAAATCACAATTACCTGGGAAAGAAATCTGATTCCCACTGGATAATGCTTTCCATCATGATCTACATACTGCATGCCGATCACACCGTCTGACATCACAATATACAAAAATACAACGGCAACCACAAATGTTACATAGACACATAGTGCTGCTGAACTTGTGATGAAACAGCAAAAGAACTTGTAGTTTTTCTTTCCGATACAGTTGTTAACCCATGAACAGTGATGGTCAAATCGACTCACACAAACATCACAGAGTGCTGATAACAAAAGAAAACAAGACGTACAAAAAGAAACAAATTGGAAAAGGTAAGTTGCAATTTATGTCTACAGTCATGAACATTTAATCATACATGAAAACTTGCACTCGGTCTTCCTTGTCGGTACTTAGAAGTAAAAAGGTTTACAATAAGAACTCAGAGTGCAAAGAAAACCAATTTTTGGGCTTGCCCTTCAGGCCAGCTGTAACTATGATGTACTAAACAGAAAGTCACTGTCTAGTCAGAGTCACTGGTTAGCACCAAAAAAAATTAATCTCATCATTATGTAATTTGCATTTTCCTCAAAACTTTCTCAAGAAATTTCAATTACTTTTTGGGTAAGTGAAGGACAGAATCCAACAGCCAGACTGCAAAATCCACTAGCCCTCAACTATAATTTACATTAATACTGTGCAGGTTGCATTAATATATGATCACCTGCACTTCAAACACAACTTTTTGGCACATTGAACCCTTGTTTCAGACCCCAACTCCCAGGGATCAAACCTGGGGGGTATTCCCAGAAAAGTTGGGTGGGGGTGTCCGGTCTGCTTCTCAAAACCCTTACCCTATTTATGACCAAAATCTGCGATATTCCCTACTCTATTTAAGACCTGACCGAATATTTGATACCCTATTTATGACCTAACCATTAAATTAAAACCCTGTTTCAGACCTGCATTATAATACTGTAAGTTCCCTAGTTCAGACCAATGTTAAATTACTGTAAACATAATTTGTGAAGGGCTTTTGTTAATTTGATTATGATGAAAAAGTGGCTTCTTCTTAAAAACATACCCATATCAAGGCTAGAGTGCAAAAACCATACCCTATTTATGACCAAAATGGCCAAAATAGGCTAAAATCGATACCCTATTTATGACCAAAATGGCTGAAAAACCATACCCTTTGGGGCCGCGCATACCTTTATAGCTCATATAAGGGAGTACCTCCCCCCTGCGAGAATCAAAGAAAACAAACCCTCAAATTCCAAGACTCCCTACAACCTGTATAGCCCAATTTGGACGAGGCAAATTTTATATGGATAATGCAAAGCAGCATTCCACAACACAAATTGTTTCCATTGGTTCTGTCTTCCAGTTACTGTAATCAAACCTACAACTTCCTTACAATTACCCTGCTTTCTTACATACTGTACCAGCATGTCCATGTATATAAAGCTTTGCATGCATATTACAAGTACAACTATATACTCTATTGCAATCTGTTTGTTCTAGTGGCACAGTTGTAGAACACTTGAGAGTGGCATACTTGGAATTAAAAGGAACCTCAAAACAATCTATATGTGTACTTACTGCAGTGTTTTGACCTCGCTGGCTTAATAAACTTGCATGTATAACATTCCGGTTGTGTGTAATATACACCATCAGGTTCATAGTCATTCATGTAATCAGCATGATCTATGGTTGTAATGATACCAGGCTCACTGGTGGAACAAATCCAAAAGAGTGTCACATTGATGGCTATAAGTATATACGTAACAATGCTAAATACATTGATTTTATCGAAGAATGGGATGACCCTGAAGGTGTATATAGCAGTCCCTCCAGTAATAACAAAGCCATAAAATAGTTGAATGCATGGATTCCTGAAGAAAAGAAAACATAAAAATGTAAAGTTTTTGCTAAAATTTTGGCAACTTACAGGGTATTAAAAAAAATACTGGCAGTTCTCTACTTTTGTATCCAAGTTACTTTGCAAGAAATCTCTGTCACAAACAAACTCCTGTGAAGATTGAGAATTTTATTGAGCTTGACGTACACTGACACAGTACAGACTATAAGGTACATGTACAGGTACATGCATGTTGCTAATGTTCTTAAAAAATAATCATAAAATGATATATACCATTTTTCTTTTCTTTCTATTTAACGATTAGATTATGAGCTCGAGATTTCTATCGCGTGATAGCTGACGAGGGCGCAGCCCGAGTCAACCATCGCCCATAGAA
Source organism: Orbicella faveolata (assembly GCF_042242905.1). NCBI lineage: Eukaryota > Metazoa > Cnidaria > Anthozoa > Scleractinia > Merulinidae > Orbicella > Orbicella faveolata. The sequence continues at coordinate 26,528,317 of NW_028301547.1, read as the reverse complement.
ATCGAGAGCGAATAATCCCCAGCGTACGCTGCTACGCTACTCACTATCTACAACAGAACAGAAAGTGAGTAGCGTAGCCAATCAGAGAATGGCATTCGTGATAGAACGCTAGTAGATTTATACTAAAAGCTAATATATATATATACCTTGTAAACAGAATGTACGTTGTGATGTTGTTTACTGTTCGAGAAACAGCTGCAGGAATGCACCTTTGAAAACTGGACTTCACAAAATGTGCAACCTGGAAAAGTACACATAGTTTGCATAAATGAACATTCATAGCTTTATGTTAAAAGATCATTAATGGACATTTTTCCTAGTGATGAGATTTCTGAAATAAGCATAAACCATTTTTCATGCGTACTGATACGCCAATTAAGCGCAAGGAAACCAAGTGATGTTGCAAAACTTGAGCTTAAAGTTGTCGATCCATGCACTTCCTGACTTTACATGTATAAGCTTACCGAAAATAAGTTTCTTCGGAGCAGACCAACCCAGCCACCCCGATGATATCCAGACCTTCCGAGGAAAATGATGTACGACAGCCCCACAAAAAAGAGAGTATACAACACCGCCATTAAAAGAAAATCCATCCTTCTTGCGAATCAATCTGCTCCGTCCGCCATTTTTGTTTACTACTACAAAGAAACACAGCTGACCACCGTGTGGGCTCAAAGTTATTCTAATTGTTTTTTCTGTTGTTATGGTAACCCCCGATAAACCAATCAGGTGACAGCAACACATCTGTTGCATAGCGCGAGCAAAACATTGCAAACAGTTTATCAGCGAAGATTTCGTCGTTTAGTTATCATTTTGAGAACAGAGATCAGTAAGGTAGGTTCTGTCGCGTTTGTGTCCTTGTTGAACCGGTTAATTTCTGTAGAAGGATGATTTTCCCCTAAATTCACTGATATATTCTGATTTCATGTCTCCGATTGCCCTTTCGCGCTGGTCACGCAAATTTCGCACCGTTTTCATCGAGTCTGTACTGAGAATTTTTGTGAGCTTGACATTTCCTTGACTTTTCGCATTGAACTGCGAGGTATTTTACCCCTGTAATAGTTAGAAGTGACCACAAATAGTAGTTTTCGCCCTTTGTGGAGTCAAGCAAGATAATTCTAGGCGAACCGAGCGGTACGTGTAACTGGTGAATTAGAGGAAGCTAGAAGATGCAAGCACCATTTACGAGACTAACATTTCTTTATTTTTAGATTCAAACACTATGGCGTCTATCGTATCTCCGATTGCTCAGCCTTCAAGACCGAAATCAGTTTCAAGACCAAAGCGCTGGAGCGAAGAAGTCGAAGAAGGTACAGTTAAATAGCTCCCTGCCAGCTGCAGTTGAGTTGGTATCAAATGCTTCTTCAAGAGAATGTTTCACTTGTGATACAATTAAGGAGCTGCTTTGTTTTCGTTACCTTGCAGCTTACAGATTTCAAATCGCTGGGTACAGAGATGTTCATGAATATCGCGATGTCAAGCAGAAAGAACCAGTAAGTGATATAAAATCACTAGCTTACCTACAAGTTTCCCAGAATGTCGAATTTTATGAACTATTGGGCATTGATGTGTCTGATGACATTACAACTCCACACGATGGACATTGTTAGTATAAACGAAAGCCAAGGAAATCATCATAAAAGTTCCCATCACCAAGATTGCTTCTCATTTAGGCGGAATAGGTGGATTTTTTTTTAGCAGCCAAGCTATCACGTGATGAGTATATAGGCGTTCTGAGTCACGGCATTTTTAGTTATTTTGGCCACATACAAAGTGACCTTTAAACTAAACGAAACCTGAAAATATTAGTTTACTGAGACGGAAAAACACGAAAGGGATAATAGTAAACCATGATGGAACAAAGTTGGTGAAGGATGGAAAAGACTGACACGGATTGCAAATGGAGAACTTAAAAAATTTAGGCTAAATTTTTCAAGATGCGCAAACTGTCATACCTTTAAATAGCGTGGTCAACAGGAAAAGCAATCAGTAAGTATAGAGGGGCTGAAACCATGTATTAAGTAAAATATCAAAAACACCGAAATAGAAACAACAAACAGAGAAGAAACAAGGATGGCGTGGGACATGACTACTGTGTGAGGGATTGTAGTTGACAAACTTGCAAACTTTAAGCACAAGTTTTCAAGATGTCCATTGACAACTTACATAACTTCTTTTAGACCAAACTGTGTTGACAAACCAGAAGTTGAATTGGGCAAGTACTTTAACTCCAGGGTAATGTTACCCAGTGGCTACAATGTGTTACAGGAACTACATCACAGTTTGCGCATCTTGAAAAGTTAAGCCTGAATTTTTCAAGTTCATCATTTGTAATCTGTGTCAATCTTCTCCATCCTTCGCCATCCTTGTTTCTTTATGGATTATTATTATTATTATCTCTTCTGTGTTTTTCTATCTAAGTTAGTAAATTATTGTTTTCGGGTTTTCTTAAATTTAAAGGCAATTCTGCATGTGACCAAAATAACTTAAAATACCTGTGACTGAGCTCCCCTAAACAACTTGTTTTAACTAATTTGTTCATGCAATAACAACATCTCTTCCATTTACTTATGGTTCATTTGTTTGTTCTTTTAGGACCGCTGGCCCCACAATGGCTATGTGAAGAAACTTCAACGTAAAGATGGTTATTTCATCTACTTTGACAGGACCAGAGAATGCGCTGACAAAGATGTTTTTAAATGCAAGCTATATGGATATTAGTGGCAACATAGAACAAATTCATGAACGATCATGGAATTCTGGTTACATTAACAACATAATAGGAATTGCAATGAAAAGATCCAGACCCTGTACTAGTCTATTAAAAACCAAATATTTTATTCAAATTTATGGAACTGAAAGATCTAAAGGATGGTTATTAGTAATGTGTTACATTTAGTGAAAATTATAAATGGTGTAGCAGTTTTTATGAGGCATGTTGATGTTTTGCAATAGCTGTAAATATTTCATAAAGCAGTTATATTATTGAGAGATCCTAGTGTTTTAAGGCATTAACTTAATATATGAGAAGGATTTTTGTACAGTTGTTAACAAATGTGTGTAAACAAAAGTTTTTTCATTGCTGTGTATTAAAGTATAATTGTGTAAGACTTTCATGTCAGAGTTGTCAATGTTTCACAGCAGCTCCTCTTGTGTCCAGTTCTGTTATATTCTGAATCCCTTGATCCCCATAAAAAGCCTGCCGTGTGAAAAACCTTATAAGATCTTTGAAGATCTGCCTTAGCATTTATGAGGATCTTCTAAGATCTTCATCTTGTTGGATCTTTCAAAGATCTCTACTTTATCTCTATCAGGCAAGAGAACAGCGTAGCCATTATTAGCCATGTCACATAACACTTCTCCTCACTAACACTTGTCAAGAAGACTAGCAAGACCAGAGATGGACCATTCAAGTAATCCATCATAAATGGTTTAATTATCTTGTTAGAAAAAAGGACAATAATGAACGACATGAGTACAGGCACAGGATTACGTGCAAGGTGATGGCAGCGCGGAAGAGGTTTGCCGCCCAATTGATCCATTTGACTTTGTGCCTGCACTCACCTAGCACAGCAGCTTTCTATAACCAACATTTCTACCCTCTGCTGAGGAGGGAGTCAAAATATCCAATTAATGCCCTGCAGTTGTTTATTGTTTATATTTCCACTAACCATTAAAAAATAAAAACTGGCGGTTTCTTACAGTGATAAACACAATCATATTGCCACAAAAATGATTTTCCCAATTTTTCTGACCAAATTCCTGTGGACCCTTTTGATAAAAATAAATAAATAAAAATAAATAAAAATCTATGGTTCCCCATAATCAAATTGTGGTGCCCCTTGAATTATACTATACTAGTACAATAAGAGCTGAGAACAATAACATGTAATTGTAGTTGCCATGATGCAAATCACACTCATTATTAACACTGAATGACAAGAAAAGACTAAAGTTGCATTTATTGAGAAAATTTTAAAGAAAGTGCTTTATAACCAAAGTTTGTAAAAACATCAATATTTGCAGAACTTCCACCAACTGCAAGAACCTGGAGAAAAAATAAAACAAGAGAACACTAAACAAACATGGTAGAATTTAAGGAAAAACCCCTTTTTAATTACATATGTCAGCTGCTGTATGCTTCAAATATCACAATACAGTCAATGCAAGCTGAAAGGATGTGGATGAACTGAAACTGTTGATAAACTGTGATGTTTTTGCACCCTGAAATGCTTATATTCAATTTGGCACTAGATATATTTTTCTTTGAGAACTTTCAGGGTCAAACCTAGAAGAACAGAATGAGCTTCTGTGAATATTGTTGATGTAATACAAGAGAGCCTGTAACTAAGGTTGCCAGCAAACCAAGATCAAGTCCCGTGCTCCAAAGCAGCCAGAAGTGAAAACTGTGATTAAAGGGGACTGGCTGTATTCCTAGAGTAATTTAAATTACCCTGGTAATTTGTTCTGAAAACATTGCCACTTGATCAGGTTACCTTATTTTTTGGAGATTTACTGTTTACTTGAATTGCAAAAACTGAGTTTGGAGTGCAGGGCACTTGTGCTTTAGGATCGCCATTGAGTTGCCAGTGAAAGAGGTTTGGTTCTGATCCAGCCGACAGTATCTTGAAAACAAAATGTAGTAAAACCACATCACTGTCACAGTGGTCATTGCCAGGGTTTGACACAGGAACAATTTCCATGTTAGTCATAATGTTCTACTTCATTTGAAAATCCAAATCTGGCATCGTTACACCTCTCAAACACAATTAAAACAACCGTTACATTCCAAGTCAGATTGCAAAAATAGCCACTTTGGTAAGGTAAAGTCTGCATACGAGCCAAGTGGCCCATCAGGCTGGAGCTTATCCTGGTTTCTGTAGCATGAAGCGACTAGGAGTATTTCTACTCCCCCCTGGATGGGATGCTAGTCCATCGCAGGGTTACCCCCAGCATTAAGTTCGCCGGTACCCATTTATACACCTGGGTGGAGAGAGGCACTGTGAGAGTAAAGTGTCTTGCCCAAGAACACAACACAATGTCCCCGGCCAGGGCTCAAACCCAGACCGCTCGATCCGGAGACGAGCGCACTAACCATGAGGCCACCGCGCCTCCCTAAAAATAGCCACTTTACCATATACTTATTTATTTATTTATTTATTTATTTATTAAATATTTATTTAAGCTTGGTTCTATCTTACAATGTCATCATGAAAGAGAGCAGCTTGTTGGGTTGACGCTGTTTTTAAAACACTTGTACATGCCATGGATCTCAAATGCCACACAGAAAGAGAAGGGCCGCCACCACAGACCTGCATAGAGTGCAAGAACATAACACTGTGATGAACAGAAATGAACTAAGTCTGTCACCCTAACATGTCATGCAGCTTCCAACACTCTAAAGTGCTTTAATTGAATAAATATAATTAATAATGATAATGTTAATAATAATAATAATAATAATAATAATAGTAATAGTAATAGTAATAGTAATAGTAATAGTAATAGTAATAGTAATAGTAATAGTAATAGTAATAATAATGATAATGATAAAATAACTTTGTTTGAGAGTGAGTCAAAAGTATTTAGCACTATTGTGCTAATTGGGGACACTGTAACTAAATAAAAAAAATATTTCAAATAGAACATAACCTATTAAGAATCCCAGCTGAAGGGAGGCTGACCAGTTGGCTATTTATACAACACGGTTGAGGGGTTGAACTCTTTGAGAACAAATCCAGATAGTAGCAGGGTGGAGGATTTGAACCAGGGACCTCCAGATTTCAAGTCCAGAGCCCTAAATCATCAGCAATGCTGCCTCCACAATCAATACCTTGTGAACAGGCTCTCTAGTTGAGGATGGGGTGAAGAGAGAGCTGGATGAAACAGAAGGGAGATTGGAAAAGAAAGAAGGAAAAAAGAGGAGACCCACTAAAGCCCCCATCCCCCCCCCCCCCCCCCAGCCACTTCACACACAGCTAGTTCCTTCTCTACCCTTCCAGGAGTGGCCAGCTCCTTCTCAGCTCTTCCTCCCAACCAGAGTCTGCTCACAGACTATAATTGTATCATTATTTTAAATTGATTGCTCTAATTTACAAATAACTTCAGGCAAGACTTCATTTACTCACCATCCAGTCCTGACTATCATCCACAGCGACACATCCTATCCATGAGCCTAACTGAGGTCTGTGTATGTCCTGGTAAAGCAAATTTGTAACAAAGGATCTCTATCTTGTGTACAGGTAGTAAAAATTACTGTCACAAAGAGTTTAGAGCAGTTTGTTAAAATCACAACCAAAGTAAATTATGTGTTACCCTTTTCCGTTGAAAGCAATTAAATTAATATAAGTTATTAAAGTATAACCATTTTGATTTTTGTACCTCATTTTTCCCTGGTTCTATCATGTCAGTCATTGATCCTTTTATTCTGTAATCTGAAAACAATCACATTTAAGAAAAGACAGCAGCTGCACCTCTACATCCATAACTTGTTCCTTCTTGTTACAATCAACTGTTAAATTTCCATACCCCATAATCTCACAGTGCCATCTTCTGATCCACTTACACATTGATTGCTTTTTGTTCTGAGGCTAAGGCAATGGACATAATCTGTGTGCCCCACAAGGGTATTCTAGAAAAACAGGTATAAAAAAATGCAACAAAATTAATTTTAAAGTACTGTGAATAAAACATCAAATGGTTACTTACAAACCTTTAATTTCTGGGAATGTACACCAAATTATAGCCTGTGATGACACATGCCTTACAACAGATTTCAGACATCTGAACATTCATCAACAGAAAGAACTAACGAAAGTGAAGAATGATCATCGCAGTTAATTTTCCAATTTAAGCAATTGGAAAGAAGAAGCCTGAAAAAATCAGGGCTTCAACGGGATCCCGTGACCTCCGCGATACCGGTGCGATGCTCTACCAACTGAGCTATGAAGCCACACATTGGGAGCGAGGTCAATTAGTTGAGTTCATATCTTCCCGTGAGGAGTGAAATGATGTGAAGTTTATATGAAATAATTCATATATGAACTGCGGTTGTAGATGAAAGTGAAGAATGATCATCGCAGTTAATTTTCCAATTTAAGCAATTGGAAAGAAGAAGCCTGAAAAAATCAGCCCTGATTTTTTCAGGCTTCTTCTTTCCAATTGCTTAAATTGGAAAATTAACTGTGATGATCATTCTTCACTTTCATCTACAACCGCAGTTCATATATGAATTATTTCATATAAACTTCACATCAGAAAGAACTAACATCAGGAAAAACTTAGTTGCTTCATATCTTTTTTATCACATCACTAAGAAATTCCAAGTTTGTAATGCAACACGGCTGCATGATGTTTTGAAGCAGGTGGCCACCTCCTGATCTGATATTGTTAGAGTAGGCAGCAGGTGAACCCTGAACAAGGAACCATTTCACTTGACTTTGATCCTTTGCAAAATGTTCATTGGTATACATGTAGATGTGCATTCATTCTATAGAACCTAGGACTGGTAAAAACTTTGCCAGTTGGCTTAATAACAAGGAATTGAAATGTTGATGTTCTGGTTGCTTACCTTTGAATTTATTTCACTTTGGAGTGGGCACATGAATGATTGGCAGTGCAAGCATGATAGCAGAAGCTGCAAAATACTTTTACAAGTATAATTTATATATCTAGAGGGCACTGGGGAGGAGTTTAGGGAGAGAAGGATACTTGAAGATTACCTTACATGTTCCTGATTCCAGGTCCCACATGTAGATATTGTTGTCTCCACAGCCTGAGAAAAGTGTGTCCTCCTAAGAGGGAAAGTGAAATGATGGAGTCCTCTATGTACATGTAGTAATGATATTAAACCAGTAATTGAAAGAATTCTCCTTGGCTTTCCAAATGATAAACTGCATGGTAATCTGTAGACTTCCAGAACTATTTTTTTTCAAAACTTGTAACTGTCAGTGTATGTAACACACTATCCCGACAGATTGAATGTACATGTCACACTTCATTGTGAACCATACAGGGGTAATATTGACTGCTTGACCTTGCATAAAACTTTTATGCTGTAATTTATTTAATAATATTGTTGGCCCATGAACATTAACAAACAACTGCCTCTAGTGTAGCAGATTTTCATGTAACAATGTAAATCAGCCTTAAGTAGTCGTACGAATAGCACTGATTTTACTGATCTCACTTCCAGATTATTTTTAACAGTTGTAGTAACCAGCCCTCATATTTAGTACAATTATTATACCTGATCAGCAAATGCTAAAGCATTGGTCTCAGGGACATCCAGAGAAGTCCTTGACAAAAGAGAAACAAGAACCTTTATCAATACAATGAGTACTGGCAATTTATCTGCATGTACTAATAATTGTTACTTTAGTACTGACAATATTATTTATCTACTTCCATGAAGACAAGATATCGCTTGTGTCATGCACATGTGTTGGCATGGCCAAGGTCTTTTAATTAAAGGGGAAGTGTATGGAGACATGAAAATTACTGTGCGACAGGAAAACATGAGCATATGGTGTTTCTTGATAGCTTCAAGTTGAGTGATTTAAATGACCCTTTCTCATCTGAACATAACTGGCTATAATGGAGGCATGAAATATGTACTGTATGCCATTGATATCCAGGCAAAATACCAAAGACAATAAATACCTTTAAAAAGTATAATTTATGATAACTTGTATAAATAAAATAATTATCCAATAAGTAATCATTATTTATATATCAAAATGAAAATGATGTTTAGAACATCGAAACATTCGACTACTAAAACCATTTACCAGTATATCAAAGTATCAAAAATATTAATAAAGGAGTTATCTTACCTAGTTGCAGGGGGTTGCAATGTCCAGGCAGGTGATGGAGACTAAAATATGAAAAATAGAAAATTATGATTAACAGTGTACCTCATCACAGGTCTAAAGCATGTCAAGCTTCTGAGGTTTGGTATAGAGCTGTAAAAATCTACATTATGGCATGATAAGTGAACAGTTTAGGGACCAATCCAGCTATGCAACCAAATGCATAGCTTGTGTTACAGTATCCTCTACACAGGGCTTCTGATAGGTCGTGGAAAAAAAGTCAAATTTTGCGGGATTTCCAGAGACAAATTTGCCGAAAAAACAGCCGATTTTGCAGGAAATTCGCAGGAATTTTCGGGGCAAATTTCACTGAAAAACGATCGGTAAAAAACAGCTAATTTCATGGGAGTTTTCTGGGAAAATTTCACTGCAAAAGCGATCGGTTTTGCACTGATTTGACGAACATTTGTAACTAAAAAAGATGGCAATTTTGCCATTTTTTTTTCAGAAAATGATGAGTGTTAGCCTATGCAATAACAACAGCAACAGAAACACATACTACTTATAAGTGTTGTCTTTGTAAAACCGGCGATTTTGCAGGAAAATTTGAGCAACTTGTTTGGACTGTAGTATGTGTTTGTATTTGTTCAACAATACGTTCAAGAAATGCGGCAGTGGCAAAGTCTTTTACATCGTGGCCACAGTGAGTGCCCAGTAGTTTTCAGATGTTGTTTACTCATTGCAGTGATGAAGTTTCACCATAAATTTGCAAGTTCATGGCAACTAAACAGCCCAACAGCCAAAATAAGTGTCAAATATGTTGCATGGACATGTATTTGGTACGATTTCTAGTGAATTTGGCCGTATTTTGCGTGACTTAATCAATTTTGTGGGATTTCGCAGATTTACTTGAAATTCGCAGCTCCGCAACCATGCGAAATATCAGAAGCCCTTTCTACATGTAATTCCCTTTACTCAAGGATTTTAACACTATTTTTCTCCATTTCATTTGATACTTTGAATTCTGGAGTGAAAGTGTGCCTGATTCAAAGACATTTTCCATATAATATTAGAGTTGTTAAGGTACCACTAAATTCTAATTATTGACCACTTCAAAAAGGTGAATTATTTAATGAATTTTTCTAATCAACAAAATCTGCAAATAAAGTAGGAGGTTAAAATAGTGACAGTACATTTCTCCTAACTTTTTTGCCAAGAAACCAAAAGATTGCTTCAACTTAATTGACAGGATCAAGAAATCAAGGGATTGAAAAATCAGGGTTCCACAGTAATCTATTAGCAAAATACAGACTGAAATTCCTTCAACAAAATGGTATAAACACACCTCTGTTTTATCAAGAATTTCATCCCATCGCCATCCATGTATTTCAGATGAACCACCACTACAAGCAGATTAAAATACATCAAACCAGATACCGTGCATTATCCTGGAACTTACAGTATCTAGTCTCTGTAGCAAGCATTCCCATTTGAACAAAAGAATATTTTCCTGATATTCTGCACCTCACTCTCCACTGGGTTTTGTGCTTGCCTCAATTTTAATGCAAACAACAGACTGAAAAGAAACTCTTTGTTAAGGAAAAAGAGTTTGCCAGGGGTGGTTTTCAGCCAGAAAATCACAAAATTTAAGTCTTCAGGCAGGCACAATAATTGTTATAATAATAATTTATCATTATAACTTTTTTCCTTTTTTTCAACTAGCATTCTCTATAAACTAAATTATCTCTGCAAACCCATTGCAGGTAAAAGTTTAGTCAGAGTGACATGTCTACACAAAATGTCAATGCTAGTGCAAGCATGGCACAATATCCAGGGCAACACTTTTAGCCAAATGGGCGTCCAAGTACACATCCTGTGGACAGCCACTTACAGTATTAAGAAAATTAATTTATTTTTCATACGTTGCCTTATAAATTGTTCAACTGAGCAGGCCACCCTATGGCACATTTTGCACACCCACTTTTCAAATCTTCACTAAGAGTTTGA